>NC_091983.1:221922307-222222307 GCF_044704955.1 Pristiophorus japonicus | reverse complement strand
TCTACGCTACTGAAAAAAATGTAAATGGAGAGAAAACAAACCATCCAGTTTCAGAGACATACAGACTATTCCCCGGTCAGTGCTGAATTAGAAAGACGTGCATTTCTGTAGCGCCTTTCACAACCTCAGGGTGTCACAAAGTGCTTTAAGTGTCAGCTGTGGCTCAGTGGGCAGCACACTTGCCTCTGAGTCAGAAGGTTGTGGGTTCAAGTCCCACTTCAGGAACTTGAGCACATAAATCTAGGCTGACACTCCAGTGCAGTGCTGAGGGAGTGCTGCACTGTCAGAAGTGACGTCTTTTGGATGAGACGTTAAACCGAAGTCCCGCCTGCTCTCTCAGGCGGACGCAAAAGATCCCACGGCACTATTTCGAAGAAGAACAGGGGAGTTATTCCCAGTGTCCTAGCCAATATTTATCCCTCAATCAACATAACAAAAACAGTTTATCTGGCCATTATCATATTGCTGTTTGTGGGAGCTTGCTGTGCACAAATTGGCTGCTGTGTTTCCCACATTACAACAGTGACTACACTCCAAAAGTACTTCATTGGCTGTAAAGCGTTTTGAGGCGTCTGGTGGTCGTGAAAGGCGCTATATAAAAGTATTTCTTTCTTCTTTAATAAACAACATGTATTTATACAGCGCTCAACATAGTACAGCAGGAGGGACGAAGGAGCGGCAAGAGTTTGTAGGTGGAAGTGATCGGGGCCCAGGGGAGGCGCAAGTTTGGGGCTCAGAAGAGGCGAGGGCCCGGGGGCAGCACGGGCCAGCCCACACTGCGATATGTGTGCGCACTAGGTCCGTGCAGCAGAGCAGGTCTCCAGTCGTCTTGGTTAATCCTTGCCACTGGACCAAGACCTAGCTCTGTCAAGCCCGTGTGGTGGCTGGTGTGCCACGGGTTTCAAACTAGACACTCTGCATTATTATCTGTCTCTGTCTTATAAAACAAAATTCTGCATGAGCCACATAAGGAGATATTAGGGCAGATGAGCAAAAGCTTGGTCAAAGAGATAGGTTTTAATGAGTGTCTTAAAAGGAGGAGAGGTGAAGAGGTTTAGAGTTGGAACTCATGTCTGACCTGGATTCTCGTCTTTCCTGACTTCCAGACACCTGCAATTCTAGCAAGGTGGTGGGAACCATGATCAGATCAGCCATGATCTTATTGAATGGCGGAGCAGGCTCGAGGGGCCAAATGGCCTACTCCTGCTCCTATTTCTTATGTTCTTATGAACCCAGGCTGATTTATTTCTCGTCGCCTCTGCCTAGCACAGTAGCCACTTTGTCCGCATGCCTGACACAAAACTCCCAAAGCAAGCGCTCTACTTGAAACTCCTGCACGGCAAGCAATCCCCAGGTGGGCAGAGGAAACATTTCAAGGAGAACCGTCTTGATAAAATGCAACATCCCCACCGACACCTGGGAGTCCCTGGCCAAAGACCGCCCTAAGTGGAGGAAGGGCATCCTGGAGGGCGCTGAGCACCTCGAGTCTTGTCGCCGAGAGCATGCAGAAACCAAGCGCAGGCAACAGAAGGAGCGTGCGGCAAACCAGACTCCCCCCACCCACCCTTTCCTTCAACCACTGTCTGTCCCACCTGTGACAGAGACTGTAATTCCCGGATTGGACTGTTCAGTCACCTGAGAAATCACTAAGAGTGGAAGCAAGTCTTCCTCGATTTCGAGGGACTGCCTATGATGATGATGATGGTACGGAGGTCAAGTGTAGCACTCCAAAGATCAGTTAATTCAGCACAAGCCGGTTTGGGGATCACATCTCGGATCTCCCTGACCTGTGCTGTTGAGCCACTCATTGAATAACGAGTGAGGTGTTAAATGTATCTTTATTACCCTTTCATTAATAGCACTGTTGATCATGTGTGTCTGACCAACAGAAGACATTCCCTTTATGACATAGTGTATATTTGAACAGTTGGTTATCAGTTTAAAAGCAGTAATTTTAATTGATTTGCTACTTCCTAACTCATTGCCAGCTATCTATTACCCTATATTTAATTATTTTAATGAAGAATTAAAAGTCTGACAACATTAGCACCACATTCAGCTGAGAAATGGACTGAATATGTGACTGTATATTCCACACCTTTCCTGGGTCAGACACACCAAGCAATCTGCAGTTAGCTTCCCCCACAGTTGAATTCACTACCACAGGGAGTAGTTAAGGCAAATAGCATAGATGCATTTAAGGGGAAGTTAGATAAGTACATGAGGAAGAAAGGGATAGAAGGATCTGTTGATGGAATTATATGATGTGGGATAGGAGGAGGCTCGTGTGGAGCATAAACTAGATGGGCCGAATTTGTGTTGTAGATGCAATGTAATTCTACGTATTCTCAGCCCACCTCACTGTCCAGGCAGCACAAGAAATGTTCTTCGCCACTGTTGATTGCAAGAATATTAGCGTCACTGCATCAGTGAGCTGACTGAGCTGCCCTAGTCTTTCACCACCTTCTCCCAGTCCCCAGCACAGATACTTGGGCAGAAGACACAATGTGCACACAATAAAATTAATCTTCAGTATGAAAACTTTAACTTAATTGTATGCAGAACATAGTGCGTGCCACATTATTTCCCTGCCACCTTTAGACAATGCAATATCACAAACTCAGCGTGTAGGGAAGACATCAACTCATTAAATGCCATAGTCTACTGTCCAACCCCACATAATGAAAGCTGCATAATCCTGTGTCAATTTTTCAAAATCTCATAACACTCCTATAAATCACCGTGGGACGTTTCACTACATTAAAGGCACTATAAAAATACAAGTTGTTGTTGTCTCATCGCCGAGAGCATGCAGAAACCAAGCACAGGCAGCGGAAGGAGCGTGCGGCAAATAAGTCCCACCCACCCTTTCCCTCAACGACTATCTGTCCCACCTGTGACAGAGACTGTGGTTCTCGTATTGGACTGTTCAGCCACCTGAGAACTCACTTTAAGAGTGGAAGCAAGTCTTCCTCGATTCTGAGGGACTGCCTATGATGATGATGGTTGTTGTCCGGTCATCCTTCTGTGCTTTGTATCTATCGCATAACGTGTAACTGAGTCACGAAGACTCTCGAGTTCCCACGTTTATCCGATCTTGGCTACGACAATAAAATTAGTCTCGGTATTCCTCAGCTCAAGAGGGGGGATCAAAAATAGCTCAAGTTCCTGCTTCTGATCACAACCCAGAAACCTCGCTGAAAACCGCACGCGTATCAACATCGGTTACAGACGGGGCAGGATGGACGCTAATGCTCCCTTCTCATGTAGCCAAACCGCTGATGAGCACTCACCAACTGGGGTCACAAATGGATCTCGGAGAGGTATTGTGGCACTGTACCTTAGCACCAGCACCTTCAGAGCAAGCCAGAAGGGGGAATTAATAAAAGGAATACACACACAGACTTTTGTGTTTGTTATAAATTTCACACAGGCTATCTCAGTCCTTTGTAAACATTTAATGTGTTTTTCAATTAGCCCGGTCCCCTGGGTAGTTTGCGATTTCCACAGAAGTTGGAAGGTGTCAATCAAACTTAACGGGTGTGACTTTTGAGTCCATGGCCTTTGATGTCTGGTCTCTTTATACGATCTGTTTTGTCTGGAGTACAGCATCTCCTTTAAAAGCTCAAGGGCGACCATCAGTTTGAAAGAGAAGGCAATCAGCACTTTTACCAGCTATACGGGGGGAGGGGGGAAACCCTAGGACCCCTTCAAGAACATGGCCAGAACCAACAGGCGCTCGACCATGGTGCTGCTTGGCTTTGTCTTCGTGCTTTGTGTAAAGGTGGCAAGTGGAATCTCCCACGATGACATTAAACACGCCATGCTTCGCAAACTGGGGCTGAGTGAAGTGCCGCAGATCGAAAAGCGGGACCAGGACAGTACGGTGGTCCCGGCCCACGTGAGGAACAAGTACATCTCCATGCTGCAGCTCCACAAAGAGAAGGAGAGGAAGCGCAGAGCCCTGCCCAGCCTGGCCGGCATCTTACGAGGAATTACGGGCAACGCAGGTAAATTGGTTTTCATTCACCACTTTATTTCTGGAACTGGGTCTTCTCTGCCAGCTGTCCCCGAAAGCACTGCCTTACATTAGGAAATGCCTCTTGCACTATAGGAGTGCAGTGAATGAAGGGGGATCTGCCATTCTCCCTGCTGTCACCTTTACTCCATAGTACAGTATAAACACAAGTAATGGGCTTCAACTTACACAACAATAAGTATTTATATAGCGCCTTTAACGTATTGAAACATCCCAATGCGCTCTTTCACAGGAGTGTTATAAGACAAAAATTTGACACCCCGAGTCACATAAGAAGAAATTAAGGCAGAAGACCAAAAGCTTGGTCAAAGAGAGAGGTTTTAAGGAGCGACTTAAAGGAGGAAAGTGAGGTGGAGAGTCGGAGAGGTTTAGGAAGGGAGTTTCAGAGCTTAGGGCACATATGCATCATCGGGTTAAGGGAGCCAGTTTTAGTAAGCGTGGATAACTAGTACCCTGGTTACCACTTGGGGGTTCCCGCACTGCATGGCAACGCCGAGTATGACCTGCACTTTGCTGAGAAGTTAAACAAAAAAGGTGGGAAGGGGAGCCCTAGACAGAAAGTGTGTGAATCAAACAATGTAAAAAAATATATTTTTAGGTGGCCATTCAATGCATGCTAGCAGGATATTCAACTGTGGGATGCATCACATCAGATGCCCACAGAAAAGCACTGCAGCTAGAGTTCCTGAATAATGATCACGTGTGGTAATTCTGGCTGACTTTTGCTCAGGCAGAGATCTTCTAACACGGTAATTACAAACAATAGTTATGTACTGTTTAAAAATGAGGGTCACCTTTAAAAAAGAAAACCTGTCAGGATTGTCTGTTGATAACAAATGACCTATTCAAGAACTCCTGAGCCTTGTCTGGGAAGGGTGGAAGGGCTTTACTATCATAGCTGCAAATTGACGTGTGATTCACAGGCAGGTGAACGACAAAGGCTGCAGCCGATTTCACACGGTTTGGAATATACAGTTAACTCTCAGAAATCTTTCGAAGGCAAGAGACTAATATTCTCAGGCAACCGGGTGGAAACGAGATTATAAACCGCCTTTTGCCTGTGCTCTGCCCCGATTCCCCAGATACCACGGGAGACGTGCTCTATTCCGACCCCACCAGGCAGAGGCTGGTTTTCGACATGAAGGGGCTGATCCCCGAAAACAGCGAGGTCACCATGGCGGAGCTCAAGCTCTTCAAGAAAGGGGTCCACAGGGGAGCGCTGCCCCCCAGGAGACACAGCCGGCCGGTCAACAACGCCAGGGTCAGCGTGTACTGGGTCAGGATTCTGGCCGATGGCAGCAACAGGACCTCGCTCATAGACTCCAGGTACCAACAAGATTATTGTGGGAATATAACCTGAGGTTTGACAGACCTTTAACAAAAGGACAATTAAAAAAACACACTGCCTCGATATTAAAGTTCATATTTGCCAGAGGTTATCTTAAACACAGAAACATAGAAAATAGGTGCAGGAGTAGGCCATTTGGCCCTTCGAGCCTGCACCACCATTTAATATGATCATGGCTGATCTTGCAACCTCAGTACCCCATTCCTGCTTTCTCTCCATACCCCTTGATCCCTTTAGCCATAAGGGCCACATCTAACTCCATTTTGAATATATCTAACGAACTGGCCTCAACAACTCTCTGCGGTAGAGAATTCCAAATCATTTGTGACTCATTTGTAATTAACAATGTTTGAGAAATCCTTTTTTAAAATACAATTTAATTCTCAGGATAGTGCACATCGCTGGCATTTATTGGCCATTCCCAGATGCCAATGTTTTCTCTAATTTACTTCTGGTTTTTCTATTTAAAAGCTGGCTCACCAGCTGTGCTGCAGGGCCTTAAAGGGGACACTGCTGTATGCAGAGATGGTGGTGGTGGACCACCCTCTTGAATTGCTGCAGTGGCGATGAGTGTCTTGTGTAGCAGTCTGATACAATCAAGTGGTTTGCTAGGCTATTTCAGAGAGCAGTTTGTGCGTCTACCTCATCAGTGCGGGACTGGATTCACCGGGTCCCCTTCCCTAAAGGACGAGTGAACTAGTTGGGTTTTTAACCACAATCTGAGCTATGATCAATTACAGATACCAGCCTTCTATTTCCAGCTTTCAAAAACAGAATTCAAATTCTGAAACAGCAAAAGTGGGACTTGAACTATTTTTCCCTGGATTATTCGTCTGGATTAATATCACTACACTGTTCAATTTGCATTAGGAAAAAACTCCAAGTGTTTTATTGTAGAGAAGTGTTGTCGAGTGTTTTGCTGCCAGTACGCTGGTCATTCTGTTTCAAAAGGGACGCTGCAGAGTCAGCAGTCAATCAGTGACGAATGCTCTTGGCATTTATTCCTCTTTAATCCCCTTTGCTCCTAATTGACGTGGCTGTTACTGGGGTACAGTGCCAGCTGCTGTCCCTTCATCAGGACACAGTGTCATTGGACTATTTGACCATGGAAGCTATCACAGCCAAGTCCTTACACTGCCAGCAGGGGCCACTAAAACACGAACATAAGTAGTAGGAGCAGGAGTAGGCCATTCAGCCCCCGAGCCTGCTCCGCCATTCAGTAAGATCACGGCTGACCTTCTACCTCTTCTCCACTTTCCTGCCCGATCTCCATATCTCTTGATTTCCTTCGAGCCCCAAAATCTATCGATCTCAGTCTTGAATATGTTCATTGACTGATCAGCCACAGCCCTCTGGGTAGAGAATTCCAAAGATTCACAACCCATTGAGTGAAGAAATTTCTCATCTCAGTCCTAAATGGCCGGCCCCTTATCCTGAGACTATGACCCCTAGTTCTAGGCTCTCCAGCCAGGGGAAACAGCCTCTCAGCATCTGCTCTGTCAAGCCTAAGAACTTTATACATTTCAATAAAATCATCACTTATTCTTCCAAACTCAAGAAAGTGTAGGCTTATTCTACTCAATCTTTCCTCATAGGACAACCCTCACAGCACAGAAATCAGTCTGGTGAACCCCCTCGATGGCAAGTTTATTCTTCCTTCGCTAAGGAGGCCAAAACTGTACACAGTACTCCAGCAAGACTTCCTTACTCTTGTACGCCAACCCTTGCATTAAAGGCTAACATACTATTTGCTGTCCTAACTGCTTGCTGTACAAGGACACCCAAGTCCCTCTGAATACCAACATTTACTGCTCTCGCACTATTTAAAAAATACTCTGCTTTACCATTCTTCCGACAAGTGAATAACTTCACTTTACGCTAAAGAATGAGACGCGAGATATGGAGAATTTTAATTTACGCAGCGAGGTTGTGATGATCTGGAATGCACTGCCTGAAAGGGCGCTGGAAGCAGATTCAATAGTAGTTTTCAAAAGGGAATTGGATAAATACTTGAAAAGGAAAAACTTGCAGGGCTATGGGGAAAGAGATGGAGAGAGTAGGACTAATTGGTAGCTCTTTCAAAGAGCTGGCATAGGCATGATGGGCCGAATGGCCCCCTTCTGTGCTGTACGATTCTATGAAAAGTTGAGATAAGAATTACAATACCAAAGAGAGAGATGAGGTTCAGTGAACCAAGTGGTCTATTATTGCCCTCATTTTCCCATGTTCTTAATACAGCTACTCAACTTGAGATAATGACCTGGCTTGTTCCCTTACACTCTCTTCGATTAACAGGATCTTCTCACTGGTTCAGCAATTTGATGCATTACTTGGTTGCTGGTTGGTTGGGTTGTTAAAAAAATAATAAATCACTGCCTATACAAAGGCGAGAGGGCAGGGCAATAATCAACTAAACAGCTTTCACTTTAATTGTCAGGTTGGTTCCGATCCTCGACTCTGGGTGGAAAAGTTTGGATGTCACTCAGGCGGTGCACTATTGGATGAAGAACGCAGACATGCCCATGTACCTGGAGATCTGGATCGAGGCGGAGCGACTGGGCAGCTATGCATCCGAACTGGCTAAGCTGGTGCACTTTACCACTCAGAGCCCCGCTGACCAAATCCTGGGCAAACCAGAGTTAGTCCTCTACACACTCAACCTTGAAGAATACGGGTACGTCCTCATGAAAGCCACCTTTCTGAAGTAACAGCCAATCTTATCCCCTGCACTGCTTAACTCCGATAATCTGAGCTATTAAAATCCGCACGTTCATCACCAGTTCTCCTTTCTCTCCCAGCGCCTCCCACTCGATTAGTTAGTTTTAAAAATATAAAAGACATATATTTATGTTGCTCCCTGTTGTATTCTTCCATTTCACACCTCCGTGTACACAGTGGAAGTCGGCCACGGGAAACCCATTGACTCCATGAGCACAGCATCAAAGATTACTGCTTAGAAACCAGTTCTCTCTCCCCCCCCCTCCCCCACCCCTTCATCTCAGCATTTGAGACAATACAAAATCTCATCCTTCATTTAAAAATACATGGAATTTAGTCTCTGGTCAGTTCCCAAATAACCCAGGTAATGCAGTCTTTGGTCAGTCCCTAATTGACAGGCGCCAATGTTACGATGAAGAGGTGGCTCTTCCAGACTGGTTGCTCAAGTGTGTCTGTTGCACTCTGCGGAATAATCTTTAACAGTGAGACTGGAATATCAGATAGTCCCTGTAGTCCAGCAGCATTTGAGGCAGCAGGCACATTCATATTGATCAACATATTTCATATTAACTTCAGCGAACCGTGATACCAACATTGCTCTTAAATCTTTAGTGACCACCTCCAATCCGCAGCGACAGAATCGTCCACTTTCTCCCCAGAAAAGAATGAGAGGTGATCTTATCGAAACGTATAAGATTATGAGGGGGCTTGACAAGGTGGATGCAGAGAGGATGTTTCCACTGATGGGGGAGACTAGAACTAGGGGGCATGATCTTAGAATAAGGGGCCGCCCATTTAAAACTGAGATGAGGAGAAATTTCTTCTCTGAGGGTTGTGGATCTGTGGAATTCACTGCCTCAGAGAGCTGTGGAAGCTGGGACATTGAATAAATTTAAGACAGAGATGGACAGTTTCTTAACCAATAAGGGAATAAGGGGTTATGGGGAGCGGGCAGGGAAGTGGAGCTGAGTCCATGATCGGATCAGCCATGATTGTATTAAATGGCGGAGCAGGCTCGAGGGGCTGTATGGCCTACTCCTGCTCCTATTTCTTAGGTTCTTAAAATGTAAACTGCACATTTACAAAGAAGAAGCAGACAGTTTACTCGCTGTTATTTCAAGGCGACAATCTAATTAAACGGTCTGAGCTACTCAACCTTCCCTCCTGCAGTTTGGGATGTCATCTGCATCTTGTGATTGGATTACAGCCCTTTGGTTAATTTAGAGCAACCATTAGCCCGTATTTAATCTGTGTATTGGGTGTTTCTTGGCCATCTCTTCAAACCAAACATCTGCAAATTAGTTTCTAGAAAGTGGTTACTAATACTGTACATTTAGTATTTAATATTTAGCATTTAACACTAAGCTATCAAAACATTTCATTGCAGCCTACTCTATGCAATTTACTCCTGCTTTGTCTTAGACTATTTTTCAAGTAACTAATATAGTTTTGTTGCTTTTTTTTAATGTCTAGGAGTACTGGGGATTGTGGTGCCAAGAGAAGTGAGGCGTGCTGCAGGCAGGAATACTTCATCAACTTCAGGGAGCTGACGTGGACCCAGTACTGGATCATCGAGCCCCCCGGATACCAGGCCTTCCACTGTGTGGGGGGCTGCAAGCAGCCCCAGGGGCCCTTCGACTACGGCGAGAGGAGCTGTGCGGTGGTGGAGAGCAACTCCCTGCCCGTCATGTACCTGGTGAAGAGGGGCGACTACACCGAGATCGAGGTGGCCGAGTTCCCCAACATGATCATCGAGAAGTGTGGCTGCACCATGGACAACGTCTCGGTGATATAGCAGCGGCCCCCCTCCCGGGGACGGGATTTCCTCCGAGAATGCCATTCTCTTAAAACTCTATCAATGCAGAGATGCACAATTCAGAAGCACTTCATGTAAATATTGTAATTTGAAAATGTATATTTTTGCTAATGTTACTTCCTTTCCACGTGAAACATTGAGGTCAATAATAAATTTAGTTATTAAATCAGTTTGAGTCATTTTCCCCTGCTGGACAATGGGGGGGGGGGGGGGTGGGCAGACGGAACCTGTGAAAATTCGTATTACACAAGTAAAATTCCCTATGGCCCTGGGGAGAGGGGAAGAGGAGAGGAGGGAGGGGGAAGAGGAGAGAGAGAGGGAGGGGGAAAGAGGAGAGAGAGAGGGAGGGGGAAAGAGGAGAGAGAGAGAGGGAGGGGGAAAGAGGAGAGAGAGAGGGAGGGGGAAAGAGGAGAGAGAGAGGGAGGGGGAAAGAGGAGAGAGAGAGGGAGGGGGAAAGAGGAGAGAGAGGGAGAGGGGGAAAGAGGAGAGAGAGAGAGAGGGGGAAAGAGGAGAGAGAGAGAGAGGGGGAAAGAGGAGAGAGGGAGGGGGAAAGAGGAGAGAGGGAGGGGGAAAGAGGAGAGAGGGAGGGGGAAAGAGGAGAGAGGGAGGGGGAAAGAGGAGAGAGGGAGGGGGAAAGAGGAGAGAGGGAGGGGGAAAGAGGAGAGAGGGAGGGGGAAAGAGGAGAGAGGGAGGGGGAAAGAGGAGAGAGGAAGGGGGAAAGAGGAGAGAGGGAGGGGGAAGCTTTCTTACATACAGTGACATACATGTCACGACAGTTGACATTGCAAAATTGTATTGGAAATGTTGACATAATTTGCATTACGTGCTGACAGAAATGGGTGAAAACAGGAAGCACAGTTGGTGGACCTATTGGGGGGACGTAAAGAGAGGAAAAAAGCCGTCGTAAGTGGAGGGGGGAGATAAGCATCCTACTTACTCCTCGATTTCCGCCATTTAAATAAACAGGGGGCACTGCGTGACTTCAGGCTGAAGATTTGCCCCACAGTACACCTGGAGCAAATTCACAGCACCAGCAGCTTTAGCACATCACAAAATGGTTTCTGGCAGAAACAAAAGCTGCAGAATGACACAACGGACAAGCCAAGTGGCCAGCCTGGATATTATACTCCAACCCAGCAGAAGACGGGCCAGGTCTGTAGAAGGATTTAAAAAACACCACTCTCGTGAATCACTAGAATGGTTGTACAACTTAGTATCTGGGATTGACAGACCACCATAGGGGTGGCAGATCCCCTTTGTTGAAGGCAATTACTGAACCTGTTGGTATTTTACAATGATCCAGTAGTCTCACGGTCATTTCTGTTACTGCCACCAGTTCAGAAACCAATAGATTTATTACATTCAATCTGACAACTTACCATGGTGGGATTTAAACTTGCAACCGTTGGTCACCAATACCACAATCACTACACTATTATACCTGCACTTACATGACATGCAAGCAGTAAACCCTACATTTTTACTAAGGAATGTATTTTTTTTTATAAATGACCCCAGAAACATTTGTTCATGACCCTGCCAATCCTGACTGACATCAGGTCATGTCATCCCTGTGCTAAGTAGCAGTGCAATCCACATCTGGAGAAAGCAGACATTGGTCCTTTGGAGCGCACACGATAAACAGCAGTGGGTTTGCACACGCAGAGTCTGATAACACAACCCAACAAAGCACCTCAACAGCTAATCCATTCACCAGTTTCTGTTTACCCGAGAACCGCTTGCATATTGTTCAAATGCCCCAGCACCCCACCTGCAAGCCGCACGGGCTATGCCAACCCCCGTAATAAACTTACTGCATTTGCCACAGCCAGCAGACAGGTAGACATTTTTCTTAATATGATGAAAGGTCATCGACCTGAAACATTAACTGTTTCTCTCTCCACGGATGGTTGAGAGAGAAACCAGCATTTTCTTTGCCTTTGTCTTCCTGTCTGCTATCTGCCTTCGACCTGGAATAAAGGCAGGGCTCCTTGTGACGTTAGTGCGCTCATCCCCGGACGTTTCCGAGATTAGGCCACCAGTGCTTTGCAATTCCGCATCGGCCAGCCACACATGCGCCGAACACAGGAGCTAAAGTTCACAGCTGCCGTTCACGGACAGCAGCTACACTGTACGTCGCTAAAGTGAAAGGGCACGGACTGCTCTTTTATTAACTAATGGTGTACCAAGATCACAAACCCAGTGTCGATTGCGTACTTGGAGTGATTACCCCACCTCCCCAACACTTCCACAGCACCTTGGAATGTTTTTCTACATGAAATGCAAACTTGCTCACATTCAGCTATGAAGCCATAGTACTGTGAAGTACTGCAGACAAGTGCTTCCCTCCCCATGATGTAATTCATGAATCGACTGCCTCTTGTTACACACGTCGACTCCAGGGATGAGGGACTTATATGGAGAGACTGGAGAAGCAGGGGTTGTTCTCCTTAGAGCAGAGAAGATTGAGAGGCGATTTGATCGAGGTGTTCAAAATCATGAGGGGTCTAGATAGAGTAGAGAGAGAGAAACCGTTCAGGGTCGAGAACCAGATTTAAGGCGATTGACAAAAGAACCAAAGGTGACAGAAGAAAATACTTTTTTTATGCAGTGAGTGGTTAGGATCTGGAATGCACGACCTGAAAGGGTGGTGGAAGCAGACTCAATCACTGCTTTCAGAGGGGAGTTGGATAAGTACTTGACAGAAAAAGATTTTCAGGGCGACAGGGAGGGGGTGGGGGGAGAACAGGGGACTAGCTGAAGAATGAGAGGGGATCTCCTAGAAACATATAAAATTCTGACAGGATGAGACAGATTAGATGCAGGAAGAATGTTCCCGATGTTGGAGAAGTCCAGAACCAGGGGTCACAGTCTAAGGATAAGGGGTAGGCCATTTAGGACCGAGATGAGGAGAAACTTCTTCACTCAGAGAATTATGAACGAGTGGAATTCTCTACCACAGAAAGTTGTTGAGGCCAGTTCGTTAGATATATTCAAAGGGGAGTAAGATATGGCCCTTACGGCTAAAGGGATCAAGGGGTATGGAGAGAAAGCAAGAAAGGGGTACTGAGGTGAATGATCAGCCATGATCTTATTGAATGGTGGTGCAGGCTCGAAGGGCCGAATGGTCTACTCCTGCACCTACTTTCTATGCAGATAGCTGGCATGGGCTCGATGGGCCAAATGGCCTCCTTCCGTGCTGTAACCATTCTATGATTCTATGAAGATGATAGTTTTTCTAATCAGGATGATTGGAAAATGTGGCTGCAGGGTGGACAATATACAGCAGCATGCCTATGGACAATGTTGCAATGATACATATTTGAGAATCATCCATTTCTATGAATGACGCACTGTTTAGAAACACTTTCTGTAAATCATTAATTTTTAAAAATGTCCTCAAACGGCGTTCACCCACAGCATTTCTAGTAAGGGGTCAGGAGCAAGAATCCTTGCGAGTATTACCATCCCCACACCACCATATCTTAGTGCCACAAATCAGGGATTGAAGCAAAGACAAAGACTTTACTTCAGACATCAAAAAGAGTTAAAAATATTTTTTTTTCAGGTGTACTGGAGAGAATGTCACACCACCACCATTGGCACTAGTTCACAACACACAGGGTAAAATCGTACTGTGTTGCAGCATAGACGGAGGCCATTCAGCCCGTCGTGAGTATGCTGGGTAATGAAAGTTTGGTTTAAAATGGATGCATGTTCCACCTAAAATTGATACAATTCCATCTTTCCCTCTGCTCCGAGATGGGGCAGAAACAGAACACCCAATGAAGATAAAAACAGAAGAACAAAACCTTCCAAATGCAGAGTACGCCAGTCGGTATCCATCATTTGCAGTCCGCCCTTCAGACTGTCGCAATTTGCAAATTTTATTTTTACACCCAATGAATAGCTGGGGGATAAGATTTTTTTCCCTCCCAGTTCAGAGCACCAACTGCTCATGCCTTCCTGTGTCAGTCAATTGAATATGACTATCATCGGTGTCAGTTACCAATAGTCAACTCAGTCATCCAAAATTCGAGGTCGCTGCCAGGAATTTATTTAGGCGGACAATGCAGGGCAGTGCTGAGGGGCTGCTGCATTGTCGCAGGTGCCTGGCTCCAGCTGGAGTGGTAAACCACAGGCCCCGGCGGCTTGGTGCTCAGGCGGATGTTAAAAATCCAATGGCACTATTCCGACATTCCTCTTTCAGCCCACAGCAAAAAGAAATAAGAATATAAGAACATAATAGCAGGAGTAGGCCATACGGCCCCTCGAGCCTGCTCCGCCATTCAATAAGATCATGGCTGATCTGATCATGGACTCAGCTCCACTTCCCCGCCCGCACCCCATAACCCCTTATCCCCTTATCGTTTAAGAAACTGTCTATTTCTGTCTTAAATTTATTTAATGTCCCAGCATCCACAGCTCTCTGAGGCAGCGAATTCCACAGATTTACAACCCTCAGAGAGAAGAAATTTCTCCTCATCTCAGTTTTAAATGGGTGGCCCCTTATTCTAAGATTATTCCCTCTAGTTCTAGTCTCCCCCATTAGTGGAAACATCCTCTCTGCATCCACCTTCTCAAGCCCCCCTCATAATCTTATACGTTTCTAAAGATCACCTCACATTCTTCTGAATTCCAATGAGTATAGGCCCAACCTACTCAACCTTTCCTCATAAGTCAACTTCCTCATCTCCGGAATCAACCTAGTGAACCTTCTCTGCACTGCCTCCAAAGCAAGTATATCCTTTCGCAAATATGGAAACCAAAACTGCACGCAGTATTCTAGGTGTGGCCTCACCAATACCCTGTACAACTGTAGCAAGACTTCCCTGCTTTTATACTCCATCCCCTTTGCAATAAAGGCCAAGATTCCATTGGTCTTCCTGATCACTTGCTGTACCTGCATACTATCCTTTTGTGTTTCATGCACGAGTACCCCCAGGTCCCGCTGTACTGCGACACTTTGCAATCTTTCTCCATTTAAATAATAACTTGCTCTTTGACTTTTTCTGCCAAAGTGCATGACCTCACACTTTCCGGCATTATACTCCATCTGCCAAATTTTTGCCCAATCACTTAGCCTGTCTATGTCCTTTTGCAGATTTTGTGTGTCCTCCTCACACATTGCTTTTCCTCCCATCTTTGTATCATCAGAAAACCTGGCTACGTTACACTCAGTCCCTTCTTCCAAGTCGTTAATATAGATTGTAAATAGTTGGGGTCCCAGCACTGGTCACACATCTTGTCGCCATTTGTGGGATCCTGCTGTGCGCAAACTGGCTGCCGCATGTGCCAGTCACATTATCTCACAATCAACTACACGTGAAGCACTTGAGAATTATCGGAGAGACGTCAGAAAGGGCCACATAAAGGCAAGTCTGTGCTTTCCAATTACTGGGCAATTGGTTTATAGAAAGAAAGACTTGCTTTTTTACAGCCAATGAATTACTTTTTGAAGCGTAGTCACTGTTGCAATGTGGGAAATACGGCAGCCAACTTGCGCACAAGCAAGCCCTCACAAACAGCAACCAGATAATCTGTTTTTGTTATGTTGATTGAGGAATAAATATTGGCCAGGAAACTGGGGAGAACTCCCGCGCTCTTCTTCAAAATGCGTTCATTTGAGAACAGACGGGGCCTCGGTTTAACATCTCATCCGAAAGACGGCACTGCCGACATTGCAACACTCCCTCAGCTCCGCACTGGAGTGTCAGCATAGATTTATGTGCTTAAGTCCCTGGAGAGGGACTTGAACCCACAACTAGAAGTGAGTGTGCTACCCACTGAGTCACAGCTGACACTGTGAACTTGTTAAAACAATAAAGGACCTTCTAACATCCACAATCACATTAACTGTAATAGTTATCTTGAAATAATCTCCATTTCAAAATTTAGGAAACCATAAAAGACCAGTACTTACTGTAGTCTTTGGTGCGTTATCATCTTGTGTATCTGCGGCCTTGTCTTTCTCCATTTCCTCAGGACTTTCTCTGGCGCCCTCTTCTGTTTCAAGCTGGTCGCTGTCCTGTGAACACGAAGCCTTTGGCTCCACGTCACTGCTGGGCCCTGGTTCTGCTCGGTTTCGATCTTCCTGCTGTACGGAAGCCGGCTCAGGCACACACGAGCCAGTACTGGGCCCTGGAGCGGAGCCCTTCTCGTTACTGTCAACGTTACTGTTCTCCACACTCGCTTGCCCCACAGAACTCTCGGAGTGAGACAGAGACTCATCGGAGGAGCTGCTGCCCACAGTGCTCTCCTCATCAGAGCTCCCAGATTCTTCGAAACCCTCCACCCCCATCCTGCAAGAAATAAAACCCAGTCAGGAAATGTATTCTTTAGCACACTAAAGGTCAACTTTTGCGAGACTTTTGCTCTTGTGGGAGGGCGGGGTGGGGGCGGGGTGGGAACCAACATTGGGGTCATAAATATATCATCATCATAGGCAGTCATTCTGAATCGAGGAAGATTTGCTTTCACTCCTGAAGTGAGTTCATTGGTGGCTGTACAGTCCAATACGAGAGCCACAGACTCTGTCACAGGTGGGACAGATAGTCGTTGAGGGAAGGGGTGGGTGGGACTGGTTTGCCGCACGCTCTTTCCGCTGTCTGCGCTTGATTTCTGTATGCTCTCGGCATTGAGACTCGAGGTGCTCAGCGTCCTCTCGGATGCACTTCCTCTACTTTGGGCGGTCTTGCGCCAGGGAGTCCCAGGTGTCAATGGGGATGTCGCACTTTATCAGGGAGGCTTTGAGGGTGTCCTTGTAGCGTTTCTGCTGCCCACCTTTGGCTCGTTTGCCGTGAGGGAGCTCCGAGTAGAGCACTTGCTTTGGGAGTCTCGTGTCTGGTATGCGAACTATGTGGCCTGCCCAGCAGAGCTGATCAAGTGTGGTCAGTGCTTCAATACTGGGGATGTTAGCCTGAATGAGCACGTGATGTTGGTGCGCCTGTCCTCCCAGGGGATTTGTAGGATCTTGCGGCGACATCGTTGGTGGTATTTCTCCAGCGACTTGAGATGCCTACTGTACATGGTCCATGCCTCTGAGCCATACAGGAGGGTGGGTATTCCTGCAGCCCTGTAGACCTATAGTCACCTAATAAATCCAATAAGGAATTCTCGAGAAACCTGTTTACCCAGAGAGTGGTGAGAATATGGAACTCGCTGCCACGTGGAGTGGTTGAGGTGAATAGCATAAGATGCATTTAAGGGGAAACATAGAAAATAGGTACAGGAGTAGGCCATTCGGCCCTTCGAGCCTGCACCATCATTCAATATGATCATGGCTGATCATGCAACTTCAGTACCCCATTCCTGCTTTCTCTCCATACCCCTTGATCCCTTTAGCTGTAAGAGCCATATCTAACTCCCTATTGAATATATCTAATGAACTGGCCTCAATAACTTTCTGTGGTAGAGAATTCCACAGGATCACAATTCTCTGAGTGAAGAAGTTTCTCCTCATCTCAATCCTAAATGGCTTACCCCTCATCCTTCGACTGCATCCCCTGGTTCCGGACTTCCCCAACATCTGGAACATTCTTCCTGCATCTAACTTGTCCAATCCTGTCAAAATTATTTATGTTTCTAGGAGATCCCCTCTAAATTCCAGTGAATATAAGTCTAGCCGATCCAGTCTTTCATATGTCAGTCCTGTCATCCCTGGAATCAGTCTGGTGAACCTTCACTGCACTCCCTCAATAGCAAGAATGTCCTTCCTCAGATTAGGAGACCAAAACTGTACACAATACTCAAGGTGGGGCCTCACCAAGGCCCTGTACAACTGCAGTAAGACCTCCCTGCTCCTATACTCAAATCTTCTCGCTATGAAGGCCAACATGCCATTTGCCTTCCTCACCGCCTGCTGTACCTGCATGCCAACTTTCAGTGACTGATGTACCATGGCACCCAGGTATCGTTGCACCTCCTCTTTTCCTAATCTGTCACCATTCAGGTAATACTCTGCCTTTGTGTTTTTGCCACCAAAGTGGATAACCTCACATTCATCTACATTATACTGCCACATCAAAAAATCTTGGCAGAGAATGGAACAGGAAAGTGCCTGATTAAGGATTCTGCTCATGTTCTCCCCTCACCCCCAGCCATTTCTATTGATTCTGGGGTATGGGTCCATGAGTGTAGGTCACCCTCCAGTACTTTGCCAATTATTACATAGTATTTACAGCACAGAGACTGGCCATTTGGACCAAAAGGTCCATGCTCCAAATGTATTCATGTCAGCCCAACAGTGAATGTTGGCAGATTATTCCACTGTGGAGAAAGGGGGAGGGGCATGGCACCCCTCAGCCGACCCCAATCCCATTCTCACATGACGTCCCCTTCCGCCAGTGATCCGATGCGGGGAACACTCACCCTAAATTGACTTAGTGTGAGCTGGTATGAGAACTGGAAAATATCGCACAGGTGAAGTGGAGTGTACTATGGCAGAAAAAAATCAAAGAGCAAGTTATTATTTAAATGGAGAAAAATTGCAAAGTGCTACAGTACAGCGGGACCTGGGGGTACTTGTGCATGAAACACAAAAGGATAGTATACAGGTACAGCAAGTGATCAGGAAGGCCAATGGTATCTTGGCCTTTATTGCAAAGGGGATGGAGTATAAAAGCAGGAAAGTCTTGCTATAGTTGTACAAGGTATTGCTGAGGTCAAACCTGGAATACTGCGTGCAGTTTTGGTTTCCGTATTTACAAAATGATATATTTACTTTGGAGGCAGTTCAGAGAAGGTTCACTAGGTTGGTTCCGGAGTTTGGCGGGGGGGGGGGGGGGGGTTATCTTATGAGGAAAGGTTGTATAGGTTGGGCCTCTACTCATTGGAATTCAGAAGATGAGAGGTGATCTTATCGAAACGTATAAGATTATGAGGGGGCTTGACAGGGTGGATGCAGAGAGGATGTTTCCACTGATAGGGCAGACATAGAAACATAGAAAATAGGTGCAGGAGTAGGCCCGTCGAGCCTGCACCACAATTCAATAAGATCATGGCTGATCATTCCCTCAGTATCCCTTTCCTGCTTTCTCTCCATACCCCTTGATCCCTTTAGCCGTAAGGGTCATATCCAACTCCCTCTTGAATATATCCAATGAATTGGCATCAACAACTCTCTGCGGTAGAGAATTCCACAGGTTAACAACTCTGAGTGAAAAAGTTTCTCCTCATCTCAGTCCTAAATGGCCTACCCCTTTCCTAAGACTGTGTTCCCTGGTTCTGGACTTACCCATCATCGGGAACATTCTTCCTGCATCTAACCTGTCCAGTCCCGTCAGAATCTTATAAGTTTCTGTGAGATCCCCTCTCATCCTTCTAAACTCCAGTGTATAAAGGCCCATTTGCTCCAGTCTCTCCTCACGTCAGTCCTGCCATCCCGGGAATCAGTCTGGTGAACCTTCGCTACACTCCCTCCGTGGCAAGAATGTCCTTCCTCAGATTAGGAGACCAAAACTGAACACAATATTCCAGGTGAGGCCTCACCAAGGCCCTGTACAACTGCAGTAAGACCTCCCTGCTCAAATCCCCTAGCTATGAAGGCCAACATACCATTTGCCTTCTTCACCGCCTGCTGTACCTGCATGCCAACTTTCAATGACTGATGTACCATGACACCCAGGTCTCGTTGCACCTCCTCCCCCTTTCCTAATCTGCCATCATTCAGATAATATTCTGCCTTCGTGTTTTTGCCACCAAAGTTGATAACCTCACTTTATCCACATTATACTGCATCTGCCATGCATTTGCCCATTCACCTAACCTGTCCAAGTCACCCTGCATCCTTTTGGTGTCCTCCTCACAGCTCACATCGCCACCCAGTTTAGTGTCATCTGCAAACCTGGAGATATTACATTCAATTCCTTCATCTAAAGCATTAATGTATATTGTAAAGAGCTGGGGTCCCAGCACTGAGCCCTGCGGCACCCCACTAGTCACTGCCTGCCATTCTGAAAAGGACCCGTTTATCCCTACTCTCTGCTTCCTGTCTGCCAACCAGTTCTCGATCCACGTCAGTACATTACCCCCAATACCATGTGCTTTGATTTTGCACACCAATGTGGGACCTTGTCAAAAGCCTTTTGAAAGTCCAAATACACCATATCCACTGGTTCTCCCTTGTTACATCCTCAAAAAATTCCAGAAGATTTGTCAAGCATGATTTCCCTTTCATAAATCCATGCTGACTTGGACCGATCCTGTCACTGCTTTCCAAATGCGCTGCTATTTCATCTTTAATAATTGATTCCAACATTTTCCCCAGTACTGATGTCAGGTTAACCGGCCTATAATTACCCATTTTCTCTCTCCCTCCTTTTTTAAACAGTGGTGTTACATTAGCTACCCTCCAGTCCATAGGAACTGATCCAGAGTCGATAGACTGTTGGAAAATGATCACCAATGCATCCAGTATTTCTATGGCCACTTCCTTAGAGCTGGGGTCCCAGACTAGAACTAGGGGGCATAATCTTAGAATAAGGGGCCGCCCATTTAAAACTGAGATGAGGAGGAATTTCTTTTCTCAGAGGGTTATAAAATCTGTGGAATTCGCTGCCTCAGAGAGTTATGGAAGCTGGGACATTGAATAAATTTAAGACAGAGATAGAATGTTTCTTAACTGATAAGGGAGTAAGGGGTTATGGGGAGCGGGCGGGGAAGTGGAGCTGAGTTCATGATCGGATCAGCCATGATCGAAATGGCACAGCAGGCTTGAGGGGCCGTATGGCCTACTCCTGCTCCTACTTCTTATGTTCTTATAGGTGTACAGGTCGCTCTGTATAGAGGACTGTCAAGCAGTGTGTATATTTTCAATATAAATTTGGCTCATTTTGAAACTCCCGATATTCCCCCTTTCTATTTCCTGATCGAACCCTTGTTGGGCATGGTCCTGTGGATGCCAGTCGGCCTCTGTGAGCCCAACACAGCAAGAGCCGGCAAATAATTAGACCACTGGGCCTCGAGGCCCAGCCTGAACTTGTTCTCACCCAAATTCCACGGACACATCCCATGGATGAGCGGGCAAGAATTTTTCTTCTGCCAATTACCGCACTCCTACTGCTATCCAGCGGACATCAGCTGCTCCTGGGGGCTTGAACCTCGGTCCTGAAAGCAATCTCTGCCCTCTGCAATGTGGTCCAATTGAAAACTAACCACTTGCGCACAATTCTGGGCACTACACTTTAGGAAGGATGTCAAGGCCCTGGAGTGGATAGAGACAAGGTTTTCCAGGATTCTACTGGGATGAAAGAGTTCAGTTATGTGAAGTGTTATGTAAAGTTCTGGTCACCACATTACAGGAAAGATGTGATTGCACTGGAAAGGGTTCAGAGGAGATTTACAAGAATGTTACCTGGACTGGAGAATTTTGGCTATGAGGAAAGATTGGAGATGCTGGGTCTGTTTTCTTTGGAACAGAGAAGGCTGAGGGGAGACCTTATTGAGGTGTATAAAATTATGAGGGGCTTGGATAGAGTCGATAGGAAGGACCAGTTTCCCTTGGCAGAGGGGGTCAACACCCAGAAGGCATAGATTTCAAGTAATTGGGGGGGGGTGGGGGGGGGGAGGGAGGTTTAGAGGGGATTTGAGGGTGGTGGGGGTCTGGAACTCACTGCCTGAAAGGGTGGTAGAGGCAGAAACCCTCACCACATTTAAAAGATACTTGGATGTGCACTTAAAGTGTCGTAACCTACAAGGCTACGGACCAAGAGCTGTAAAGTGGGATTAGGTTGGATAGCTCTTGGTCGGCCGGCACGGACACGATGGGCCGAAATGGCCTCCTCCCGCGCTATAAATTCCTATGATTCTGTGAAGAGATTGGAGAAGCTGGGATTATTCTCCTTAGAGCAGAGAAGGTTAAGGGGAGACCTGATAGAGGTATTGAAGATTATGAGGGGTTTTCCATTGAGCAAGTAGGGAGAAACTGTATCCCCTGGCAAATGGGTCGGTAACCAGGGGTCATAAATTTAAAACTAGGTGAAATGAGGATACATTTCTTCACACAGAAGGTTGTTATGATCTGGAGCGCACTACCTAAAAGGATGTTGGAATCAGATTCCATAGGAACCTTTAAAAGGCAATTGAACATGCACTTGAAGAGGGCTAATTTGCAGAGTTATGGGGAAATAGCTGGTGTGTGGGAGTAAATTGGATCGCTCTTTCGAAGAGCCGGTATGGGCACAACGGGCTCAATGGCCTCCTTCTGTGCTGCAAGATACTATGGTTCTATAAAATACAAATATCACAGCAATGCCCACCCAGTTGGCTCAGTGTGGTACTGAGCCACACAAAGGAGGAAGGTCCCCGGTTCAGTTACATAAGAACATAAGAAATAGGAACAGGAGTAGGCCACACAACCCCTCGAGCCTGCTCCGCCCATTCAATAAGATCATGGCTGATCTGATCATGGACTCAGCTCCACTTCCCCGCCTGCGCTTGGCGCAGAGGTTAACACAAAACGAGGACAGGATCAGGATCGGGCTCAGGCATGCCACGCGCCTTCCGCCAGACCCTGAAACTCAAGACTGCGGTCACTCAAACAATCCACCATCACGGGGACAGGAGAGGAAAACTGCAAAGTAATAGCAGCAATCAGCAGGTGCAGCAGGAAGTGAGTGGTAAGGAGCGAGTTTACTGCCATTTACCAGAGACATTTTTTCTTTCCCTCCTTTGCCTCTGTGTTTACGGTGGGGTGTGCACGTTTTCGAGCAGCTCCACCTTCCACCGACACCACATCACTCGACGATGCTTGTAAACCTGAACAGAAATACAGAATTAAAACGGTGCACAGACAACACACAGTTTGATTTTATGCATTGCCCACAGAGAGGAAGACGCTTTGACAGAACCTGCCTCTTTGTAGTACGAGTGTTCAAATGGTCCGGAAGGAGCAGATTTGTAATCGAGATGCCCCCGAGTATTCATTTACTTTTAATTATAATCAAAGAATACTGGAATGTGGATCTCCTCCATCTTAATTATTCACTTTTTCAAAATAAACAAATGATGCCCTCGGTCGCTTTGTAGATACACAGTAAATTCAGTCTCCAAAATATCGTCACTGGAAGTAAAGGAACCCAGTGCTGCTCCACCCTGCAGTTTAAATTCTTTGCCCTCCTGGTAGAGCACAATGGCACCCAGTCAGGAGGGACACTGGACCAGCCATCCCCAGATCTCTGCCGACGCCCCTCAAAGCGTCCCTCGAAGGCTCCAAGAATGGCTGAAGCTGATTCTGGCCCCATGTGGGGAGCTGCCAAGCTTCCACTGCAGTGCACTGCACCCACGCTGCCCTCCCCACCGCCCCTCAACCTCTCACACCATGGCTAAGATCCAGCACTGGACTTGAACAAGGATTGGTACCACAGGCCAATCGCTCTGTATGACAGCCCGTTTGGTCAAACAACCGTGACCGTGTTGGGTGCCAGTAGGGCGAGGCTTCTGAACGCAGCTGTACCTTTAAGCACGGAGTCCTCCAGGCGCTCAGACATCTCGTCCAGCTGCTGCTCGTACTGTGGGTCAGTGAAATAGTGCTTCGGCTCGGCGAGCTTGCGCTGCAATCGATCCACTCGCCTCTGCTCCTTGTCTGTTTCCCGCTCCGCCTGCTTCTTTATCCATTCGGCCATACTGTACAAAGAAAACAATGAAGCAATTATTGAAGGCTTCACCATCACGGTCACAGGGGCAAGTTACGTTTCCCTACTCCCCTCCTGTGCCGTCGGCTTTTTCTTCTGCAGTTACACAAGTAACGTAGCTCTCTGCTACGTCAACAAGCGGTCCATTCTTCGAGCTTCAAAAGTCTTGCATTTATATAGCACCTTTCCCGACCTCAGGACGGTACAAGTCGCTTTACAGCCAGTTGTGCACAGCAAGCTCCCACACAACAGATAATCTGGTTAGTGATGTTGATTGAGGGATAAATATTGGCCAGGACACCAGGATCTTCTTCAAAATAGTGCTATAGGATCTTTTATCTCTTATGAGAGGGCAGACGAGCCCTTGGTTTAACATCTCATTCGAAAGACAGATCCTCCGACAGAGCAGCACTCCCACATTACTGCACTGGAGTGTCAGCCTAGATTCTGTGCTCACAGGATTTGGAGTGGGTCTTGAATCCACGGCTTTCCGACGGAGAGGCGAGTGTGCTACCATCTGAGACACAGGTGACACTGAAACAGCATGTTAGCAAACTCTTCAACCCACAGGCAGCTTCACAGCAAGCACCCAATCGGTCCTCGCCCAGAGGCTGAAGACACTCATATCAGCAGCAACGGGGACTCTGGCCGATTTCCCACAGCAACCAGAAGTGTTGTAGCCACAAGCAGCAGCCCAACTGAGATCAGCAGCTCAGCCAAACTGGGGCTCAAACTTGGGACTTTCTGGTGGCCAGGGCTTGGTTTCATAGCAAGCAGCACACTTGCCCACTGCAGCAACGAGACACAGGCTGTTGATTTGTTGCCCAAATCTTTCCAACAGTTGCTCTTGGCTCAGTGACACAAAATGTTACACAATCAGCAAAACAAGATCAATGTCTTTCTCCCTTTGATCAGTTCCACTCAAGCACCATCAGAATGTGACCAACACAAAGGTTTCTGTCAATGCAGAAGGGGTTGCAAGGGCAAATAATCTATCAGCAAGGTACCAGTGAAAACATGGCTCTTCATCACAGGGGAAGCAATAAAAGATGGCAAGTAAATTGTTCCCGGTCTCATACTGTACAGCAGTGGGGAAGGTGCCCGGTCTCATACTGTACAGCAGTGGGGAAGGTCCCCGGTCTCATACTGTACAGCAGTGGGGAAGGTCCCCGGTCTCATACTGTACAGCAGTGGGGAAGGTCCCCGGTCTCATACTGTACAGCAGTGGGGAAGGTCCCCGGTCTCATACTGTACAGCAGTGGGGAAGGTCCCCGGTCTCATACTGTACAGCAGTGGGGAAGGTCCCCGGTCTCATACTGTACAGCAGTGGGGAAGGTCCCCGGTCTCATACTGTACAGCAGTGGGGAAGGTCCCCGGTCTCATACTGTACAGCAGTGGGGAAGGTCCCCGGTCTCATACTGTACAGCAGTGGGGAAGGTCCCCGGTCTCATACTGTACAGCAGTGGGGAAGGTCCCCGGTCTCATACTGTACAGCAGTGGGGAAGGTCCCCGGTCTCATACTGTACAGCAGTGGGGAATGTCCCCGGTCTAATACTGTCCATCAGTGGGGACTGTCCCCGGTCTAATACTGTACATCAGTGGGGAATGTCCCCGGTCTAATACTGTACATCAGTGGGGAATGTCCCCGGTCTAATACTGTACATCAGTGGGGAATGTCCCCGGTCTAATACTGTACATCACTAGTGCCCGATAGAACATTTATAAGATAATATATACCAGCGTAAACTTGACCTTTACCAATACGAGTACACTTTTGAAAGAATTCTTGTGTTAATGAATTGAATTTCTTACGCCTTCTCATGGTTTACATCTCGTAATCTTCTTCCACTCAAATCCCGGCATGCCTCTCGATTGGTAGTTTTTTCGATTTGCGCTCCGAGAGCACGAAGCATCGACCCGAACCCTGTGCAATGATACAAACCGAACATTATGCAACCACTTCACCAACTGCTTCATCCAAATAGTTCATCATTCGTCAGCGCTACTGATTGCATCCCTAGTTTTGAAACAGGCAGATGGCCTGACCAGACAGGCTTCTTGGGGACAAAGCGGAGAGAGGTGGATAAAGATATTTAGAAGCCATCTCATGTCAGTGAAATAAATAGATGTAGGTTGCTGTGGCATGTTTTTCGCTTTGTATTATTTTGCGCAATAATTGGTATGGATTAAATTGCGTGACAAGCAGCTTCATGAGTAGCAACTCTGTTGGTGAGAGTATAAACCAGGAAATATTGGGGGCTTGTCAAAAGGGAACAACAATAATCATGGGTGATTTTAACCTCCATATTGATTGGACAAATCAAATTGGTCAGGGTAGCCTTGAGGAGGAGTGCATAAGGGCTGGGTTCCTTGAGCAGTATGTAATGGAACCAACCAGGGGGCAGGCTATCTTACATCTGGTCTTGTGTAATGAGACAGGATTAATAAACAATGTCCTGGTAAAGGATCCCCTTGGAATGAGTGATCATAGCATGATTGAATTTCAAATTCAGATGGATGTAAGAAAGTTGAATCTCAAACCAGCATACTAAGCTTAAATAAAGGAGACTATGAAGGTACGAGGGCTGAGTTGGCTAAAGTGGACTGGGAAAATAGATTAAAGTGCAGGACGGTTGAGGAACAGTGATGTACATTTAAGGAGATATTTCACAACTCTCAAGAAAAATATATTCCAATGAGGAGGAAAGGGTGCAAGAGAAAAGATAGCCATCCGTGGCTAACTAAAGAAATAAAGGACAGTATTCAATTAAAAACAAGGGCATACAAAGTGGCCAAAACTAGTGGGAGGACAGAAGATTGGGAAGCTTTTAAAAGCCAGCAAAGAATGACTAAAAAAATGATTAAGAAAGGGAAGATAGACTATAAAAGTAAACTAGCACAAAATATATAAACAGATAGCAAGAGTTTCGATAGGTATATAAAAAGGAAAAGAGTGGCTAAAGTAAATGTTGGTCCCTTAGAGGATGAGACCGGGGAATTAGTAATGGGAAACATGGAGATGGCAGAAACTCTGAACAAATATTTTGTATCATTCTTTATGGTAGAGGACACAAACAATATTCCAACAGTGGATAGTCAAGGGGCGATGGGAGGTGGGGGGAACTTAACACAATCACAATCAGTAAGGAGGTGGTACTCAGTAAGATAATGGCAGATAAATCCCCTGGACCTGATGGCTTGCATCCTAGGGTCTTAAGAGAAGTAGCGGCAGAGATAGTGGATGCATTGGTTGTAATTTACCAAAATTCCCTGGATTGTAGGGAGGTCCCAGCAGATTGGAAAACAGCAACTTAAAAAAGGAGGCAGACAAAAAGCAGGAAACTATAGACCAGTTAGTCTAACATCTGTGGTTGGGAAAATGTTGGAGTCCATTATTAAAGAAGCAGTAGCAGGACATTTGGAAAAGCATCAGTCAGGCAAAGTCAGCATGGATTTATGAAGGGGAAGTCATGTTTGACAAATTTGCTGGAATTCTTTGAGGATGTAATGAACAGGGCGGATAAAGGGGAACCAGTGGATGTGGTGTATTTGGTCTTCTAGAAGGTTTTTGACAAGGTGCCACATAAAAGGTTACTGCACAAGATAAAAGTTCACGGGTTTGGGGGTAATATATTAGCATGGATAGAGGATTGGCTAACCAACAGAAAACAGAGAGTCAGGATAAATGGTTCATTTTCGGGTTGGCAATCAGTAACCAGTGGGGTGCCACAGGGATCAGTGCTGGGACACCAACTATTTACAATCTATATTATCGACTTGGAATAAGGGACTGAGTGTAACGTGGCCACGTTTGCTGACAATACAAAGATGGGAGGAAAAGCAATGTGTGAGAGGACATTAAAAAATCTGCAAAAGGACATAGGCAGGCTAAGTGAGTGGGCAAAAATTTAGCAGACGTAGTATAATGTTGGAAAGTGTGAGGTCATACACTTTGGCAGAAAATATCAAAGAGCAAGTTATTATTTAAATGGAGAAAAATTGCAAAGTGCCGCAGTACAGCAGGACCTGGGGGTACTTGTGCATGAAACACAAAAGATTAGTATGCAGGTACAGCAAGTGATCAGGAAGGCCAATGGAATTTTGGCCTTTGTTGCAAAGGGGATGGAGTATAAAAGCAGGAAAGTCTTGCTAGTGTTATACAGGGTATTGGTGAGGCCACACCTGGAATACTGCATACAGTTTTGGTTTCCATATTTACAAAAGGATATACTTGCTTTGGAGGCAGTTCAGAGAAGGTTCACTTGGTTGATTCCGGAGATGCGGGGGTTGACTTATGAGGAAAGGTTGAGTAGGTTGGGCCTATACACATTGGAATTCAGAAGAATGAAAGGTGATCTTATCGAAACGTATAAGATTATGAGGAAGCTTGACAAGGTGGATGCAGAGAGAATGTTTCCACCGATAGGGGAGATTAGAACTAGGGGGCATAATCTTAGAATAAGGGCCGCCCCATTTAAAACAGAGATGAGAAGGAATTTCTTCTCTCAGAGAGTTGTAAATCTGTGGAATTTGCTGTCTCAGAGAGCTGTGGAAGCTGGGACATTGAATAAATTTAAGACGAGAGAGAGATAGTTTCTTAACCAATAAGGGATTAAGGGAAGCAAGAAGGGAAGTGGACCCAAGTCCATGATTGGGTCAGCCATGAACGTATTAAATGGTGGAGCAGGCTCGAGGGGCCATATGGCCTACTCCTGGTTCTATTTCTTATGTTCTTAGGTTTCCTTATGATTCGTATCTGGCCTCTTCTCACCAAGCTCGCTCAGTCCGCATTCAGGGAGATTACAAATGTACACGCGCAAAGATATGAATACCCAGTTCAGGCCACAAGGGGTTATTACTGTTACATGTCCTGGTCACGTTATCGTACAAGCCGATACAGAACTGTGGGGTCAGCCTTCAGACAGTTCACGGGAACACTGCCACGACTGGGCCAGAGAAGGTATCTATGGCAGACCCCAATTCGCAACAGCCCTCAATGGCACTGTTTAAGCCTTACCTCCTTTCCCGCCAACCAGTCTTGGTTCCAGGCTGTAAATTCCTCCATGATGTAGCTCCTCCTCGTCACCAACCAGTTTTCCATTACATTTCAGGTAAATATCGGCAATGGGGAAGCCCTACATTGAAAGAAATAAACAAAAAAAACATGTGTTGACTTTGTGTATCTATCTTATTCTATACATATATTTATTTTGCGCACACTCTCACGCGTCAGGCTCATGGCGACAGACCAGCGGATAGAGATATGGGGGGGGGGGGAAAAAGAGAGCTGTGGGAAAGCGAAAAGATAGGGAGCGATGAAGAGGGATAAAGATGGGGCTGAGGGAGAGAGTGAGAGTGCACGAGGATGATGGAGGAAGACAGAAATGGACACATTAGTACAGGAGTTATTAGGGGGCTTGGACATATTTAAGGTCAGGAAGCGACATGGGCAGCTGTGGTGCAAAGCTGTGATTCCACGACTGAATATTGTTTTAATGCAACCATCTTACGGTGACAGTCAGTGTCAGGGTTACACTATCACCGTCTCCATTCGAGTGTCTGTCGGAATCACAGGTCATGCTCTCCGTGGGCCAGCCTGCTTCTCCCCGGGACAGTCTGTGTCTGGGGGGTCACACTGTCTCCCCGGGACAGTCTGTGTCTGGGGGGGTCACACTGTCTCCCCAGGACAGTCTGTGTCTGGGGCTCACACTGTCTCCCCGGGACAGTCTGTGTCTGGGGGGTCACACTGTCTCCCCGGGACAGTCTGTGTCTGGGGGGGTCACACTGTCTCCCCAGGACAGTCTGTGTCTGGGGCTCACACTGTCTCCCCGGGACAGTCTGTGTCTGGGGGGTCACACTGTCTCCCCGGGACAGTCTGTGTCTGGGGCTCACACTGTCTCCCCGGGACAGTCTGTGTCTGGGGCTCACACTGTCTCCCCGGGACAGTCTGTATCTGGGGCTCACACTGTCTCCCCGGGACAGTCTGTGTCTGGGGCTCACACTGTCTCCCCGGGACAGTCTGTGTCTGGGGGGGTCACACTGTCTCCCCGGGACAGTCTGTGTCTGGGGGTCACACTGTCTCCCCGGGACAGTCTGTGTCTGGGGGACACACTGTCTCCCCGGGACAGTCTGTGTCTAGGGGGTCACACGGTCTCCCCGGGACAGTCTGTGTCTGGGGGTCACACTGTCTCCCCGGGACAGTCTGTGTCTGGGGCTCACACTGTCTCCCCGGGACAGTCTGTGTCTGGGGCTCACACTGTCTCCCCGGGACAGTCTGTGTCTGGGGGGGTCACACTGTCTCCCCGGGACAGTCTGTGTCTGGGGGGGTCACACTGTCTCCCCGGGACAGTCTGTGTCTGGGGGTCACACTGTCTCCCCGGGACAGTCTGTGTCTGGGGGGTCACACTGTCTCCCCGGGACATTCTGTGTCTGGGGGTCACACTGTCTTCCCGGGACAGTCTGTGTCTGGGGGCTCACACTGTCTCCCCGGGACAGTCTGTGTCTGGGGGGTCACACTGTCTCCCCGGGACAGTCTGTGTCTGGGGGGTCACACTGTCTCCCCGGGACAGTCTGTGTCTGGGGGGGTCACACTGTCTCCCCGGGACAGTCTGTGTCTGGGGGGTCACACTGTCTCCCCGGGACAGTCTGTGTCTGGGGGGTCACACTGTCTCTCCGGAACAGTCTGTGTCTGGGGGGGGGTCACACTGTCTCCCCGGGACAGTCTGTGTCGGGGGGTCACACTGTCTCCCCGGGACAGTCTGTGTCTGGGGGGTCACACTGTCTCCCCGGGACAGTCTGTGCCTGGGGCTCACACTGTCTCCCCGGAACAGTCTGTGTCTGGGGGGGGTCACACTGTCTCCCCGGGACAGTCTGTGCCTGGGGCTCACACTGTCTCCCCGGAACAGTCTGTGTCTGGGGGGGGTCACACTGTCTCCCCGGGACAGTCTGTGTCTGGGGGGTCACACTGTCTCCCCGGGACAGTCTGTGTCTGGGGGGGTCACACTGTCTCTCCGGGACAGTCTGTGTCTGGGGGGGTCACACTGTCTCTCCGGGACAGTCTGTGTCTGGGGGGTCACACTGTCTCTCCGGGACAGTCTGTGTCTGGGGGGTCACACTGTCTCCCCGGGACAGTCTGTGTCTGGGGGGGTCACACTGTCTCCCCGGGACAGTCTGTGTCTGGGGGGGTCACACTGTCTCTCCGGGACAGTCTGTGTCTGGGGGGGGTCACACTGTCTCCCCGGGACAGTCTGTGTCTGGGGGGTCACACTGTCTCCCCGGGACAGTCTGTGTCTGGGGGTCACACTGTCTCCCCGGGACAGTCTGTGTCTGGGGGGTCACACTGTCTCCCCGGGACAGTCTGTGTCTGGGGGGGTCACACTGTCTCCCCGGGACAGTCTGTGTCTGGGGGGGTCACACTGTCTCCCCGGGACAGTCTGTGTCTGGGGGGGTCACACTGTCTCCCCGGGACAGTCTGTGTCTGGGGGTCACACTGTCTCCCCGGGACAGTCTGTGTCTGGGGGGTCACACTGTCTCCCCGGGACAGTCTGTGTCTGGGGGGGTCACACTGTCTCCCCGGGACAGTCTGTGTCTGGGGGGGTCACACTGTCTCCCCGGGACAGTCTGTGTCTGGGGGGGTCACACTGTCTCTCCGGGACAGTCTGGGGGAGATCCCGGGGGAGCCCCCGGTTTTGGGGCGCGGGAGGCCTGAGGCCCGCGCGGGACCGGCGCACACTCACCTCCCGCTGGGAGCAGCGCTGTTTGAGCTGGAGGCCACAGCAGCGGGCCGGCAACGCGAGGGCCGAGAGCCGAGCGCCCGAGCCGCGCACACAGATCTCCATGGTGGCGACGTGATGACATCCGTGTCGCTGCACGGAGCCGTGACGTGGCGCGGGCATACGCGTCCCCTCGCCACGTGACCGCGCTGAAGCCGGTCCGGAAAGGGGGGGGGGGGTAGGCCGCCCGGGTCACGTGACGGTGCCCAGTTGCTCTGGTCCTGAGTTGTTTATGTCCAGACCTTGCCCCTCCCTCCCCCAGGGCTCATCAACCACACCAGGAATCTGACCCCCAACTCACACTCGCCCGCCCCTCGCTCCACTCCCACTCTGACCTCGCTGTTCGCCGCCCCCTGCACTGTTCCAACGAAGCCAAAAAGGAGTTAGAAACATAGAAAATAGGTGCAGGAGCAGGCCATTCAGCCCTTCGAGCCTGCACCGCCATTCAATGAGTTCATGGCTGAACATGAAACTCCAGTACCCCATTCCTGCTTTCTCGCCGTACCCCAGTTAGGTGCAGTCCTTACTACTCGGGGGATCAAGGGGTATGGCGAGAAAGCAGGAATGGGGTACTGAAGTTGCAAGTTCAGCCATGAACTCATTGAATGGCGGTGCAGGCTCCAAGGGCCGAATGGCCTACTCCTGCACCTGTTTTCTATGTTTCTACGTTAAGCTCAAGGGACTGCGCCTCATCTTTCCATTGGGCACTTTACAGCCTTCCGGACTCCATCGAGTTCAACAATTTTACACCATAACCGCTGTTTGATGGTTCTGCTATTCCCATTTCATCATCATCATCGTAGGCAGTCCCCCGGGATCGAGGAAGACTTGCTTCCACTCTTAGCATGAGTTCTTAGGTGGCTGTACAGTCCAATATGAGAGCCACAGTCTCTGTCACAGGTGGGACAGACAGTGGTTAAGGGGAAGGGTGGGTGGGACTGGTTTGCCGCACTCTCATTCCGCTGCCTGCACTTGATTTCTGCACGCTCTCGGCGACAGATGCACTTCCTCCACTTAGGGCGGTCCTTGGCCAGAGACTCCCATCACAGACCCAATCCACGTCCAGACCAGGGTCAAGCAGGGCTGCGTCATCACCTCTTCTCAATCTTCCTCGCTGCCATGCTCCACCTCACAGTTGACAAGCTCCCCGCTGGAGTGGAACTAAACTACAGAACCAGTAGGGAAGCTGTTCAACCTTCGCCGTCTCCAGGCCAGGTCCAAGACCACTCCAACCTCTGTTGTCGAGCTACAGTACGCGGACGACGCCTGCATCTGTGCACACACAGAGGGTGAACTCCAGGACATAGTCGACGTATTTACCGAGGCATATGAAAGCATAGGCTTTACGCTCAACACCAGTAAGACAAAGGTCCTCCACCAGCCTGCCCTCGCCACACACACTGCCCCCCAGACATTTCCATTTACCGCTCTTCTGGACTCATCTTTTGTTTTCATTACTTGTTCCCATTACCATCTCCTTTAGCTTTATATAATCATTCCTGTCATGTATTCCACTGTCATTGTAATCCATGTATAAACTGACCTAAGTTGTACACCGTGAGAACACTGACCAGCAGGCGGTGAACTTGTGGGAGACACTCCTAACCTGGACTTTCAGGTATAAAAGGGGAAGCTCCGCCCACCTTCATCATTTCACTGCTGGCTAATAAAGGTAACTGGTCACAGAGTGACCTTCTCTCGAGTATGGACCTCGTGTGCATTTGTACTGTATAGTAAGGACATATTAATCCCTTTTGTCATTCCATCTCTCCTGCCTTCCAGCTTATCACAGTCCTTTCCCTTTTGTTCTTTCCTCCGCTCCCCGCTATCCTTGTCTCCGCACTTGCTTAAAACCGGTTGCATCTCTAGCTTTTTCAAGTTCTGACAAAAGGCCACAGACATGAAACGTTAACTCTGTTTCTCCCTCTCCACAGATGCTGCCTGACCTGAGCATTTTCAGCATTTTCTGTTTTTATTTCAGGAATTTGTTCCTTCATTTTGCACAATGTTTCATTGGCCCTCGTCACTCCACAATAACATTTATATTGATACAAAAGCTAAACACTGCGGATGCTGGAAATCTGAAATATAAACAGAAAGCTGACCTTATGGAAAGATACAGCCTATTAAAGGAGCGCGATAGGTAAATCTAGAATAACACGTGGAATGGATTTCCAGGCTGGCTAGTAGAATCCTTTAATAGACAGTGGATACTTTGTCGGCCTTTCTGGATAGATGGGCCAAGAGCAGCTGGCTGGTCTCCCTCCTATTTCTGTACTGTGATCTTGAAATTAGCCGGATGTAAAGGTACCGTCATCCAAAAGCAACAGTGTTGGCCGGTAGGGTATATTATTGGCCCAGTTGTCGTACCTGGCTTCACATCAGCAATTCTGCTCATGGGAATTTAATCCACACTTAGATGCATGCCAATTACATCTGCCTTTATTTATTTTTTATTCCCAATGTTCTCCTCTGTTCACTTAAAGACACTGGAGTGCGTTTTCCTCATCATAGGCAGTCCCTCAGAGTCCACTCTAAAAGTGAGTTCTCAGGTGACTGAACAGTCCAATGCGAGACCTACAGTCTCTGTCACAAGTAGAGCAGACAGTGGTTGAAGGAAAGGGTGGGTCGGGAGTGACGCACGTTCCTTCCGCTGCCTGTGCTTGGTTTCTGCTTGTTCTCGGCGATGGGATTCGAGGTGCTCAGAGCCCTCCCGGATGCTCTTCTTACACTTTGGATAGGGATTCCCAGGAGTCGGTGGGGATGTTGCACTTTGTCAGGAGGCTTTGAGGGTGTCCTTAAAGCGTTTCCTCTGCCTACCTGGGGCTCGCTTGCCGTGTCGAAGCTCCGCGTAGAGCGCTTGCTTTGAGAGTCTCGTGTCGGGCATGTGGACGATGTGGCCCGCCCAACGGAGCTGATTGAACGTGGTCAGTGCTTCGATGCTGGGGATGTTGGCCTGAGCTAGAACACTGACGTCAGTGCATCTGTCCTGCAAATGGATTTGCAGGATCTTGCGGAGGCAGCGCTGGTGGTACTTCTCCAGTGCTTTGAGGTGTCTGCTGTATATAGTCCACATCTCTGAGCTATACAGGAGGGCGGGTATCACTACTGCCCTGTAGACCTTGAGCTTGCTGCCAAATTTGAGATTCTGATCTTCAAACACTCCCCTCTTCAGGCGACCGAAGGCTGTGCTGGCGCACTAAAGGTGGTGTTGGACCTCGTCGTCAATGTCTGCCCTTGCTGACAGTAGGCTCCCGAGATATGGAAAATAGTCAACATTGTCCAAGGCCTCGTCGTGGATTTTGATAATCGGGGGGCAGTGCTGTGGTGGGATCAGGTTGGTAGAGGACCTTTGTCTTACAGATGTTTAGCATAAGACCCATGCTCTCATATGCCTCGGTAAAGGTGTTGACGGTTTGGAGTTCGGTCTCTAAGTGTGTGCAGACGCAAGCGTCGTCTGCGTACTGTAGTTCATTGACAGAGGATGGGAAAACCTTGGATCTGGCCTGGAGACGGCGGAGGTTTTAACAGATTCCCATCTGTTCTATAATTTAACTCCACTCCGGCGGGACCTTGCTACGGGTGAGATGTAACGTTGCAGTAAGGAAAATCAAGAAACATAGAAACATAGAAACATAGAAAATAGGTGCAGGAGTAGGCCATTCGGCCCTTCTAGCCTGCACCGCCATTCAATGAGTTCATGGCTGAACATTCAACTTCAGTACCCCATTCCTGCTTTCTCGCCATACCCCTTGATCCCCCTAGTAGTAAGGACCTCATCTAACTCCTTTTTGAATATATTTAGTGAATTGGCCTCAACAACTTTCTGTGGTAGAGAATTCCACAGGTTCACCACTCTCTGGGTGAAGAAGTTCCTCCGCATCTCGGTCCTAAATGGCTTACCCCTTATCCTTAGACTGTGACCTCTGGTTCTGGACTTCCCCAACATTGGGAACATTCTTCCTGCATTTAACCTGTCTAACCCCGTCAGAATTTTAAATGTTTCTATGAGGTCCCCTCTCATTCTTCTGAACTCCAGTGAATACAAGCCCAGTTGATCCAGTCTTTCTTGATAGGTCAGTCCCGCCATCCCGGGAATCAGTCTGGTGAACCTTCGCTGCACTCCCTCAATAGCAAGAATGTCCTTCCTCAGGTTAGGAGAACAAAACTGTACACAATACTCCAGGTGTGGCCTCACCAATGCCCTGTACAACTGTAGCAACACCTCCCTGCCCCTGTACTCAAATCCCCTTGCTATGAAGGCCAACATGCCATTTGCTTTCTTAACCGTCTGCTGCACCTGCATGCCAACCTTCAATGACTGATGTACCATGACACCCAGGTCTCTTTGCACCTCCCCTTTTCCTAATCTGTCACCATTCAGATAATAGTCTGTCTCTCTGTTTTTACCACCAAAGTGGATAACCTCACATTTATCCACATTATACTTCATCTGCCATGCATTTGCCCACTCACCTAACCTATCCAAGTCGCTCTGCAGCCTCACAGCATCCTCCTCGCAGCTCACACTGCCACCCAACTTAGTGTCATCCGCAAATTTGGAGATACTACATTTAATCCCCTCATCTAAATCATTAATGTACAGTGTAAACAGCTGGGGCCCCAGCACAGAACCTTGCGGTACCCCACTAGTCACTGCCTGCCATTCTGAAAAGTACCCATTTACTCCTACTCTTTGCTTCCTGTCTGACAACCAGTTCTCAATCCATGTCAGTACACTACCCCCAATCCCATGTGCTCTAACTTTGCACATCAATCTCTTGTGTGGGACCTTGTCGAACGCCTTCTGAAAGTCCAAATATACCACATCAACTGGTTCTCCCTTATCCACTCTACTGGAAACATCCTCAAAAAATTCCAGAAGATTTGTCAAGCATGATTTCCCTTTCACAAATCCATGCTGACTTGGACCTATCATGTCACCCCTTTCCAAATGCACTGCTATGACATCCTTAATAATTGATTCCATCATTTTACCCACCACCGATGTCAGGCTGACCGGTCTATAATTCCCTGTTTTCTCTCTCCCTCCTTTTTTAAAAAGTGGGGTTACATTGGCTACCCTCCATTCCATAGGAACTGATCCAGAGTCAATGGAATGTTGGAAAATGACTGTCAACGCATCCACTATTTCCAAGGCCACCTCCTTAAGTACGCTGGGATGCAGTCCATCAGGCCCTGGGGATTTATCGGCCTTCAATCCCATCAATTTCCCCAACACAATTTCCCGGCTAATAAGGATTTCCCTCAGTTCCTTCTCCTTACTAGACCCCTCCTTCGTGAATACCGAACCAAAGTACTTGTTCAATTGGTCCGCCATTTCTTTGTTCCCCGTTATGACTTCCCCTGATTCTGACTGCAGGGGACCTACGTTTGTCTTTACTAACCTTTTTCTCTTTACATATCTATAGAAACTTTTGCAATCCGTCTTAATGTTCCCTGCAAGCTTCTTCTCATACTCCATTTTCCCTGCCCTAATCAAACCCTTTGTCTTCCTCTGCTGAGTTCTAAATTTCTCCCAGACCCCAGGTTCGCTGCTATTTCTGGCCAATTTGTATGCCACTTTCTTGGCTTTAATACTATCCCTGATTTCCCTTGATAGCCACGGTTGAGCCACCTTCCCTTTTTTATTTTTACGCCAGACAGGAATGTACAATTGTTGTAGTTCATCCATGCGGTCTCTAAATGTCTGCCATTGCCCATCCACAGTCAACCCCTTAAGTATCATTCGCCAATCCATCCCAGCCAATTCACGCCTCATACCTTCAAAGTTAGCCTTCTTTAAGTTCTGGACCATGGTCTCTGAATTAACTGTTTCATTCTCCATCCCAATGCAGAATTCCACCATATTATGGTCACTCTTCCCCAAGGGGCCTCGCACAACGAGATTGCTAATTAATCCTCTCTCATTACATAACACCCAGTCTAAGATGGCCTCCCCCACTAGTTGGTTCCTCGACATATTGGTCTAAAAAACCATCCCATATGCACTCCAGAAAATCCTCCTCCACCGTATTGCTTCCAGTTTGGTTAGCCCAATCTATGTGCATATTAAAGTCACCCATTATAACTGCTGCACCTTTATTGCACGCACCCCTAATTTCCTGTTTGATGCCCTCCCCAACATCACTACTACTGTTTGGAGGTCTGTACACAACTCCCACTAACGTTTTTTGCCCTTTGGTGTTCTGCAGCTCTACCCATATAGATTCCACATCATCCAAGCTAATGTCCTTCCTAACTATTGCCTTAATCTCCTCCTTAACCAGCAATGCTACCCCACCTCCTTTTCCTTTTATTCTATCCTTCCTGAATGTTGAATACCCCTGGATGTTGAGTTCCCAGCCCTGATCATCCTGGAGCCACGTCTCTGTAATCCCAATCACATCATATTTGTTAACATCTATTTGCACAGTTAATTCATCCACCTTATTGCGGATACTCCTTGCATTAAGACACAAAGCCTTTAGGCTTGTTTTTTTAACACCCTCTGTCCTTTTAGAATTTTGCTGTACAATGGCTCTTTTTGTTCTTTGCCTTGGGTTTCTCTGCCCTCCACTTTTCCTCATCTCCTTTCTGTCTTTTGTTTTTGCCTCCTTTTTGTTTCCCTCTATCTCCCTGCATTGGTTCCCATCCCCCTGCCATATTAGTTTAACTCCTCCCCAACAGCACTAGCAAACACTCGCCCGAGGACATTGGTTCCAATTCTGCCCAGGTGCAGACCGTCCGGATTGTACTGGTCCCACCTCCCCCAGAACCGGTTCCAATGCCCCAGGAATTTGAATCCCTCCCTGCTGCACCATTGCTCAAGCCACGTATTCATCTGCGCTATCCTGCGATTCCTACTCTGACTAGCACGTGGCACTGGTAGCAATCCCGAGATTATTACTTTTGAGGTCCTACTTTTTAATTTAGCTCCTAGCTCCTTAAATTCATTTTGTCGGAACTCATCCCTTTTTTTACCTATGTCATTGGTACCAACGTGCAGCACGACAACTGGCTGTTCTCCCTCCCTTTTTAGAATGTCCTGCACCCGCTCCGAGACATCCTTGACCCTTGCACCAGGGAGGCAACATACCATCCTGGAGTCTCGGTTGCGGCCGCAGAAACGCCTATCTATTCCCCTTACAATTGAATCCCCAATCACTATCGCTCGCCCACTCTTTTTCCTGCCCTCCTGTGCAACAGAGCCAGCCACGGTGCCATGAACTTGGCTGCTGCTGCCCAACAGCACTCAAAGCAGTGTATCTGTTTTGCAGTGGGATGACCACAGGGGACCCCTGCACTACCTTCCTTGCACTGCTCTTCCTGCTGGTCTTCCATTCCCTCGCTGGCTGTGGACCCTTCTCCTGCGGTAAGACCAACTCGCTACACGTGATACTCACGTCATTCTCAGCATCGTGGATGCTCCAGAGTGAATCCACCCTCAGCTCCAACTCCGCAACGCGGACCGTCAGAAGAGAGTTGGTGCGATGATGCAGCCTTGCTTAACCCCGGTCCGGATGTGGATTGGGTCTGTGGTGGATCCATTGGTCAGGATCACGGTTTGCATGTCATCGTGGAGCAGACGGAGAATGGTGCTAAACTTTTGAGGGCAGCCGAAACAGAGGTGGACGCTCCATAATCCTTCACGGTTGACAGTGATGGTCGCTTTCCGACATTACAACAGTCACTACACTTCTAAAGCTGTAAAGAGCTTTGTGACGTCCTGAAAAGTGCGATAAAAAGGCAAGTTCCTTTTTTCCATTCTCATCATTATCGTCATCATCGGCAGTCCCTCGAAATCGAGGAAGACTTGCTTCCACTCTAAAAGTGAGTTCTCAGGTGACTGAACAGTCCAATACGAGAACCACAGACTCTCTGGGCCCAAGTTTCGGCCTCAGTTGCTCCTGATTTTTTGGAGCAACTGGTGTAGAACGGAGTATCTTAGAAATTCAAATTCTCGGCATTTAGTTTGCTCCAGTTCTAGTCAGTTAGAACAGTTTCACTTTGGAACAGAATTTTTTTTTCAAAAGGGGACGTGTCCGGCCACTCACGCCTGTTTTCAAAGGTTCGGCAGTGAAAACTTACTCCAAACTAACTTAGAATGGAGTAAGTGAAGATTTTTGTACGCCCGAAAAAACCTTGTCGACACTTTAGAAAATCAGGCATAGGTTACAAATCAGGCGTAGGGAATGGGGGAGGGGGAGTTTAAAGGGAAGTTTACAAACATTTTACACTTCAGTTTTACAAATAAAGAGCCATCATCAATAGTAAATGATTAAAAACATCAATAAATCAACCAATAAATCAATCAAAAAAAATTAATAAGAAATAATTTACAAAAAATAAAACATTTTCTACTTACCGACTGCAGCACCGGGAGCCCTCCAACAGCATGCTGGGATACCCCCCCAGTGTGTCTCTGTCAGTGTCTCTATCTCTCTGTCTGTCTGTGTGTGTCTCTCACTCTCTGTCAGTGTCTGTGTTTCTGACAGCGAGGGAAGGGGGAGGAGGGGGATAGAGGGAGAGGGGGGGGGAGGGGAGGGAAGGGGGAGCGATGGGGAGGAGGGAAGGGGAGGGAGGGGGAGAGGGGAGGGGGGGAGGGAAGGGGAGAGAAGGGGGAGGGGGAGAGAAGGGGAGGAGGAGGGGAAGAGGGGGAGGAGGAGAAGGGGAGGGGGGGAGGAGAAGGGGAGGGGGGAGGGGGGGAGGAGGAGAAGGGGAGGGGGGAGGGGGGGAGGAGGAGAAGGGGAGGGGGAGGAGGAGAAGGGGAGGGGGAGGAGGAGAAGGGGAGGGGGAGGAGAAGGGGGAGGAGGAGGAGAAGGGGAGAGGGGGAGGAGAAGGGGAGTGGGGGAGGAGGAGGAGAAGGGGAGGGGGGGAGGAGAAGGGGAGGGGGGAGGAAGAGGAGAAGGGGAGGAGGAGAAGGGAGGGGGGGAGGAGGAGGAGAAGGGGGGAGGAGGGGGTGGAGGAGAAGGGGGGAGAGGAGAAGGGGGGAAAGGAGGAGGGGGGGGAAAGGAGGAGGGGGGCGAAAGGAGAAAGGGGGGGAGGGAGAAAGGAGAAGGGGGGGGGGCTGAACGGGCCGGGCCCAGCCGGGCCCAAGACTTCGGGCAGGGCCCGTCCCCAGCACCAGATTTACAAGTAGGTGGCGTTGGGTCAGGTCGGGGTCCGGGGTCGAGAGCGCGGGTCGGGTCGGGGGGAGCGCGGGTCGGGATTAAAAAATGTGTCCTGACTGGGGATTGGACGCCCGCACACGGAGCATGTCCTGAGGAGGTCAGACCGTTCCACAGACGGAGGGATGAGCTCTCCATCCAAGCCGACTGCCTACTATGGGGCAGCTGGGTAGTTGTGCCCCAGAAGGGCAGGGAGGCATTCATCAGGGAACTCCACAGCGAGCACCCAGGCATTGTGCTGATGAAAGCCATTGCCCGGTCACACGTTTGGTGGCCTGGAATTGATTCAGACCTGGAACACTGTGTTCGCAGGTGCACGATGTGTGCCCAGCTGCGTAATGCTCCCAGGGAGGCCCCGCTCAGCCTGTGGCCCTGGCCCACCAGGCCATGGTCACGCATTCATGTTGACTACGCAGGCCCGTTCATGGGAAAGATGTTCCTTATTGTGGTAGATGCGTACTCGAAATGGATCGAGTGCATCATTCTGAATTCATGCATGTCATCCACCACTGTGGAAAGCCTACGTGCGATCTTTGCAACCCATGGCTTGCCGGACATCCTGGTTAGTGATAATGGCCCATGTTTCACAAGCTACGAATTCCGAGAGTTTATGTCGGGCAATGGCATCAACCACGTCAGGACTGCGCCGTTCAAGCCGGCCTCCAATGGCCAGGCGGAACGTGCGGTCTAAATCATTAAGCAAGGTATGCTCAGGATTCAAGGACCCTCCCTACAATGCCGCCTATCGCGTCTCCTGCTGGCCTATAAGATCCCGACCGCACTCGCTCATGGGGGTCCCGCCCGCAGAGCTACTAATGAAACAGACACTCAAAACTCGGTTGTCCCTCATTCACCCAGTCCTGACCGACATAGCTGAGGGCAAGCGCGAGTCACAAAACGAGTACCATGACCGTAATGCGAGGGGGAGATGTATAGAGATAAATGATCCTGTATTCGTCCTCAATCTCGCCATGGGGCCCAAATGGCTTGAGGGCACTGTAATTGACAAAGAGGGGAATAGGGTCATCGTGGTAAAACTCAACAATGGTCAGATATGCCGTAAGCATCTGAACCAAGTAAAAAAAAAGGTTCATGAGATGGAGCTCACAACACCGACAGTGAACGAGCAACAAGAGCAATCAGAAGAATGCACAGTCCCTGCGGTCAGCCCGGACAGGCCAGAATCACTACAGGTGACAGACACTCACGTCAGTGTCCAACAACCAGACCCCCAACTGCGGTGCTCCACGAGGGAGCGTAGACCACCTGAAAGACTAAACCTATGATCCCAATAAGACTTTGGGGGGGAGGTGATGTCATGTATGTAACCACAATGTAACACCACTGTATTACTGTATACACTCAACCTAGATGCACACCTTGACCACAAGGGGTGAACTTGTGGGAGACACTCCTTACCTGATCACACAGGTATAAAAAGGGAGGTCCCACGCAGGGTCATCGTTTTGGAGTCCTGTGAATAAAGAGTTAAGGTCACAGAGTAACCTTGTCCCCAGAATGTGCCTCGTGTGGTTTCATACTGTAGAGTAAGGACTTTACACCGAGTAGAGCGCTTGCTTTGGGAGTCTTGTGTCGGACATGTGGACAATCTTCAGTGGAGTTGGATAGTGACAGGAAGCTTGAGCCAGGGCTTTTCTAGCCTCTGCAGCCCACTGGCATTGAGTCCAATTGGAGCCCCAATGTCAGCACGGCCAAAGTTAACTAAATCAGCACAGACTATGAAACAAAGCTGGAATGTTCTTGTTTGAAGGACAATCTATGGACCACTGGGAGCTACAGGACCTTCTGGGCTACTTGAAGAAGAGCATGATGTTCTCCTAACAATCTGGCCCACATTCCTCCCTCAAGCAACATGGCCTAGCAGAGATGAACTAATTATTTGTCTCATTGCTGTTGGTGAGATCTTGCAGCATGCAAATTGGCTGCTTCACCTACATTACAACAATCACTGTTTTGCCAACCAATTCTTCATCAGTGAAGAGCTTTGAGATATTTTTGAGATATGAGAAGGCATTATGTAAATAAAAGATCTTTCTAACTACCACCTATAAAGTATCTGGTTTCTTGTTTCCCAGCGCATGAGTTCAAAATCTTTGGCCTTTTTTACAAGTCCCTCCATGGTATCATCCAACCGTGCCATCTTTGCACCCCATCCTGTGCCCTCTGTCAACTGGTGGCCTCCTGTCTATCCAACTTCTCTCACTCCATCATTCCATTGTCGCGGTCCTACTCTCTTGAACCATTTACCCTTTGCAACCACTGCCTTTAAATACCTCCCCAAACCTCTGTGACCATACATTTGGACATCTGTCCTAAATCTCCCACCACCACTCAAAAACCCGTTTCTCCTCGGTGATGCACTATGGGTCATTTACTACGTTGATAAAAGAACCAGAGGCGACATCAGGAAAAAAAATGATGCAGCGAGTTGTTACGATCTGAAATGCCCTGCCTGCAGGGGTGACGGAAGCACATTCAGTGTTAATTTTTAAAAGGGATTGGGGTAGATACTTGAAGGGGATAAATTTGCAGGACTATGGGGAAAGGGCAGGGTTGGGGAACTAATTGGGCAGCTCTTTCAAAAAGCTGCCACAGGCACGATGGGCTGAATGGCCACCTTCTGTGCTGGGACCCTATGAAGATACAGTATAAATGAAACCAGTTGTATGTACAAGAATTAATTTTTCATTATATTTTTAAACACATTATTATTTAGTTTTGTTTCTGCTTATATGAACAGTTCCCAGAGATCCATTGGTTACAAGTATCCAACGGGAAACTGGAAGATGAGAAACAACTTTGTGACTTTGTCGCCCTTTTTTGTAGTCAAGACCATCCCATTAGTGAAATATTGCATCTGGCGAATCTTTGACATGTATTCCCCTGTATTCCCCTTAGGGGTGTGGTAGCATAGTGGTATTGTTAATGGACTATTAGTCCAGAAGCCTAGACTAATAATCCAGAGACGTGAGTTGAAATCCCACCACGGCAGCTGGGGTAATTTAAATTCAGTTAATTAAATAAACCTGTAATTAAAAAACAAACTAGTATGAAATCACCAGATTGTCAGAAAAACCCAACTGGTTCACTAATGTCCTTTCGGGAAGGAAACCTGCCAATCTTACTCGGTCTGGCCTATATGTGACTCCAGACCCACAACAATGTGGTTGACTCTTAACTGACCTCTGAACTCAGTTGTACCAAACCGCTAGTCAGCACTGTGGGAGAACCTTCACCACACGGACTGCAGCGATTGAAGAAGGTAGCTCACCACCACCACCTTCTTGAGGGCAATTCGGGATGCCAGTGATGCCCACATTTCGAGAACGAATAAATAAATTTCAAGACAGGATATGGCTGAAAATTGTGCTGTGCGATACGAGTGACAGATGCGTGAAATTCCTACTTTAAGTTGTTATCACATTTATCCCAGCGTCGGCGGCAGTCGGGAGCAGCGTCGGAGGTGTGTGGAGAGGCCTATAAAAGGCGTACTTGTGCAGCTACAGCGGGAGAGAAAGCAAAAAAGAAGTAGAAAGAAACAGAAAGGTGACGTCACAGCCAAGGGGGTAAGTGATTGGCTGGTGATTGGTGAGTAGTTTTTATTTTTTCTCTTCTATAACAGTGAGTAAACTTTAGCATTGTTGTTGCTTATCTAAGGGTTAAGTCATGGCAGGACAGCTCGGTCACGTGATATGCTCCTCCTGTACCATGTGGGAATTCAGGGACGACACCAGTGTTCCTGACGACTACGTGTGCGGGAAGTGTATCCGCCTCCAGCTCCTCACGGACCGCGTTGCGGAGTTGGAGCTGAGGGTGGATTCACTCTGGAGCATCCACGATGCTGAGAATGACGTGAGTAGCACGTGTAGCGAGTTGGTCGTACCGCAGGTAAAGGGTCCACAGCCAGATAGGGAATGGAAGACCAGCAGGAAGAGCAGTACAAGGAAGGTAGTGCAGGGGTCCCCTGTGGTCATCCCCCTGCAAAACAGATACACTGCTTTGGATACTGTTGGGGGGGATGACTCATCAGGGGAGGGCAGCAGCAGCCAAGTTCATGGCACCGTGGCTGGCTCTGTTGCACAGGAGGGCAGGAAAAAGAGTGGGAGAGCAATAGTGATAGGGGATTCAATTGTGAGGGGAATAGATAGGCGTTTCTGCGGCCGCAACCGAGACTCCAGGATGGTATGTTGCCTCCCTGGTGCAAGGGTCAAGGATGTCTCGGAGCGGGTGCAGGACATTCTAAAAAGGGAGGGAGAACAGCCAGTTGTCGTGGTGCACATTGGTACCAATGACATAGGTAAAAAAAGGGATGAGGTCCTACGAAACGAATTTAAGGAGCTAGGAGCTAAATTAAAAAGTAGGACCTCAAAAGTAGTAATCTCGGGATTGCTACCAGTGCCACGTGCTAGTCAGAGTAGGAATCGCAGGATAGCGCAGATGAATACGTGGCTTGAGCAGTGGTGCAGCAGGGAGGGATTCAAATTCCTGGGGCATTGGAACCGGTTCTGGGGGAGGTGGGACCAGTACAAACCGGACGATCTGCACCTGGGCAGGACCGGAACCAATGTCCGAGGGGGAGTGTTTGCTAGTGCTGTTGAGGAGGAGTTAAACTAATATGGCAGGGGGATGGGAACCAATGCAGGGAGACAGAGGGAAACAAAAAGGAGACAAAAGCAAAAGACAGAAAGGAGATGAGGAAAAGTGGAGGGCAGAGAAACCCAAGGCAAAGAACAAAAAGGGCCACTGTACAGCAAAATTCTAAAAGGACAAAGGGTGTTAAAAAAAACAAGCCTGAAGGCTTTGTATCTTAATGCAAGGAGTATCCGTAATAAGGTGCATGAATTAACTGTGCAAATAGATGTTAACAAATATGATGTGATTGGGATTACAGAGACGTGGCTCCAGGATGATCAGGGCTGGGAACTCAACATCCAGGGGTATTCAACATTCAGGAAGGATAGAATAAAAGGAAAAGGAGGTGGGGTAGCATTGCTGGTTAAGGAGGAGATTAATGCAATAGTTAGGAAGGACATTAGCTTGGATGATGTGGAATCTATATGGGTAGAGCTGCAGAACACCAAAGGGCAAAAAACGTTAGTGGGAGTTGTGTACAGACCTCCAAACAGTAGTAGTGATGTTGGGGAGGGCATCAAACAGGAAATTAGGGGTGCATGCAATAAAGGTGCAGCAGTTATAATGGGTGACTTTAATATGCACATAAATTGGGCTAGCCAAACAGGAAGCAATACGGTGGAGAAGGATTTCCTGGAGTGCATAAGGGATGGTTTTCTAGACCAATATGTCGAGGAACCAACTAGAGGGGAGGCCATCTTAGACTGGGTGTTGTGTAATGAGAGAGGATTAATTAGCAATCTCATTGTGCGAGGCCCCTTGGGGAAGAGTCACCATAATATGGTGGAATTCTGCATTAGGATGGAGAATGAAACAGTTAATTCAGAGACCATGGTCCAGAACTTAAAGAAGGCTAACTTTGAAGGTATGAGGCGTGAATTGGCTAGGATAGATTGGCGAATGATACTTAAGGGGTTGACTGTGGATGGGCAATGGCAGACATTTAGAGACCACATGGATGAACTACAACAATTGTACATTCCTGTCTGGCGTAAAAATAAAAAAGGGAAGGTGGCTCAACCGTGGCTATCAAGGGAAATCAGGGATAGTATTAAAGCCAAGGAAGTGGCATACAAATTGGCCAGAAATAGCAGCGAACCTGGGGACTGGGAGAAATTTAGAACTCAGCAGAGGAGGACAAAGGGTTTGATTAGGGCAGGGAAAATGGAGTACGAGAAGAAGCTTGCAGGGAACATTAAGACAGATTGCAAAAGTTTCTATAGATATGTAAAGAGAAAAAGGTTAGTAAAGACAAACATAGGTCTCCTGCATTCAGAATCAGGGGAAGTCATAACGGGGAACAAAGAAATGGCGGACCAATTGAACAAGTACTTTGGTTCGGTATTCACTAAGGAGAACACAAACAACCTTCTGGATATAAAAGGGGTCAGAGGGTCTAGTAAGGAGGAGGAACTGAGGGAAATCCTTATTAGTCGGGAAATTGTGTTGGGGAAATTGATGGGATTGAAGGCTGATAAATCCCCAGGGCCTGATGGACTGCATCCCAGAGTACTTAAGGAGGTGGCCTTGGAAATAGCGGATGCATTGACAGTCATTTTCCAACATTCCATTGACTCTGGATCAGTTCCTATCGAGTGGAGGGTAGCCAATGTAACCCCACTTTTTAAAAAAGGAGGGAGAGAGAAAACAGGGAATTATAGACCGGTCAGCCTGACATCGGTAGTGGGTAAAATGATGGAATCAATTATTAAGGATGTCATAGCAGTGCATTTGGAAAGAGGTGACATGATAGGTCCAAGTCAGCATGGATTTGTGGAAGGGAAATCATGCTTGACAAATCTTCTGGAATTTTTTGAGGATGTTTCCAGTAGAGTGGACAAGGGAGAACCAGTTGATGTGGTATATTTGGACTTTCAGAAGGCTTTCGACAAGGTCCCACACAAGAGATTAATGTGCAAAGTTAAAGCACATGGGATTGGGAGTAGTGTGCTGACATGGATTGAGAACTGGTTGTCAGATAGGAAGCAAAGAGTAGGAGTAAATGGGTACTTTTCAGAATGGCAGGCAGTAACTAGTGGGGTACTGCAAGGTTCTGTGCTGGGGCCCCAGCTGTTTACACTGTACATTAATGATTTAGACGAGGGGATTAAATGTAGTATCTCCAAATTTGCGGATGACACTAAGTTGGGTGGCAGTGTGAGCTGCGAGGAGGATGCTATGAGGCTGCAGAGCGACTTGGATAGGTTAGGTGAGTGGGCAAATGCATGGCAGATGAAGTATAATGTGGATAAATGTGAGGTTATCCACTTTGGTGGTAAAAACAGAGAGACAGACTATTATCTGAATGGTGACAGATTAGGAAAAGGGGGGGTGCAACGAGACCTGGGTGTCATCGTACATCAGTCATTGAAGGTTGGCATGCAGGTACAGCATTGCAGTTAAGAAAGCAAATGGCATGTTGGCCTTCATAGCAAGGGGATTTGAGTATAGGGGCAGGGAGGTGTTGCTACAGTTGTACAGGGCCTTGGTGAGGCCACACCTGGAGTATTGTGTACAGTTTTGGTCTCCTAACCTGAGGAAGAACATTCTTGCTATTGAGGGAGTGCAGCGAAGGTTCACCAGACTGATTCCCGGGATGGCGGGACTGACCTATCAAGAAAGACTGGATCAACTGGGCTTGTATTCACTGGAGTTCAGAAGAATGAGAGGGGACCTCATAGAAATGTTTAAAATTCTGACGGGGTTAGACAGGTTAGATGCAGGAAGAATGTTCCCAATGTTGGGGAAGTCCAGAACCAGGGGACACAGTCTAAGGATAAGGGGTAAGCCATTTAGGACCGAGATGAGGAGAAACTTCTTCACCCAGAGAGTGGTGAACCTGTGGAATTCTCTACCACAGAAAGTTGTTGAGGCCAATTCACTAAATATATTCAAAAAGGAGTTAGATGAAGTCCTTACTACTAGGGGGATCAAGGGGTATGGTGAGAAAGCAGGAATGGGGTACTGAAGTTGCATGTTCAGCCATGAACTCATTGAATGGCGGTGCAGGCTAGAGGGGCCGAATGGCCTACTCCTGCTCCTATTTTCTATGTTTCTATGTTTCTATGTTTCTAAACACATTTGTTACACAGCAATCCCAACCCCAACATCTAAATTACTTGATATTTTTGTAGAGGTGTTTTCCTGGCTCACTTAGTAAATTCACCACATAGTGTACACTTCATGACATTTCTGAGATGCGACAAGGCATTACATAAATGTTCGTTATACACAAAAATATATAGAAGGTACAAACCGGATACAGGCCATTCGGCCCAATCAGCTTGTGTCGCCGTTTACCTCTGCAGTGGAGTATTTAAAATAAACACTCAACACCAGGCCTGGGTTCGAAGATTCAAGTCTTTATTTTACACTGGTGTGGAGACCGCCTGCTCTCTGTCTGTAGCCAGACTTCTCCGATGATGTAAAGTTCCAAGCAATCTTTTATACACTTAATGATGCATGTCAGCCTCATGCACGATCTCCCTGTGCCGTTTAATTGGCTCAAATCCCACGTGCACAATTGCTGATTGACTAATTCCTTTTCGCGTCACACAATCATTGGCCTATGTCTCATACCAGATGGAGTTTCTCCAACGTGTTACTTCTGACCCGTTGCCCTGTTTAACTGCCTCTCTGGGCCTCCCGTGGTTCAACAGTTTGGCTATTTGTAATTGTCCTCAGGTTACACAGCTTGTAACAATCATTTAATCATTCTGACATGTTATTTAGTGCTATCTATTCTGTCCTTTAAATACCTTTGGAAAGTTGACCACTACAAAAGTCCTTTTTAGTTTCAAGTCCCATTCTTAACCCTTTAATTATACCAGAGCTTGAAAGTCCCACTTCACCCTCCACACGAGCAAATAGTCCCAATCATATTTACCTGGTCTTTTCCAATATTCCTTCAACTTGCATCCCTTAAAATCTGGAACTCTGTCCCCCAAAAGGCTGTGGAAGCTGGGGGTCAATTGAGTAGGTTGGGCCTCTACTTATTGGAATTCAGAAGAATGAGAGGTGATCTTACGGAAACGTATAAGGTTATGAGGGGGCTTGACAAGGTGGATGCAGAGAGGATGTTTCCACTGATGGGGGAGACTAGAACTACAGGGCATGGTCTTAGAATAAGGGGCCGCCTATTTAGAACTGAGATTAGGAGAAATGTCTTCTCTCAGAGGGTTGTGAATTTGTGGAATTTGCTGCCTCAGAGAGCTATGGAAGCTGGGGCATTAAATAAGTTTAAGACAGAAATATACAGTTTCTTAAATGATAAGGGGATAAGGGGTTATGGGGAACTGGCAGGGAAGTGGAGCTGAGTCCATGATCAGATCAGCCATGATCTTATTGAATGGTGGAGCAGGCTCGAGGGGCCTTATGGCCTACTCCTGCTCCTATTTCTTATGTTCTTATGATGTTTCCGAGACTGAAATCATTAGTATTTTGTCTGTTAAGGGTATCAAGGGATATGGGTTAAAGATGTGTGCGTGTTGAGGTACAGATCTGCCATGAAGAGGACCGAGGGGCTGAACGGCCTGCTCCTGTTCCTGTGGAAGCCTTTTTCTTTCACCTACCTGGCTAATCTAAAATGGATGTTGACACCGTTTCTGCGTCAACCTCCTGCCTGTCTCAGGCAGCAAGCGGTTCAGGTAGGAATATAAGACCAGCTCAGCTCTCTTGTGCGTGTGGAGTAATAAAATTATCTTTCATCCTTACTTATCCAAGAAGAGCAGCTGCTTGGAGCAACTAGACTAAGGTTGCCAACTCTAGTTGTTCATATTCCTGGAGGTGTCATCACATGACCTCCTGCCTCCAACCGCCTCTGCCATTGGTTGCCCAACTCACCCATACTTGTGGTACACTGCCTTCCCACGCCAACCGCAAAGTGAATAGACTCTTCATTACCCGATTGGATGATTCTTGACTCAGCCTTTATTCCCCAAGTCGGATACTTTTATAAGTCATCATCATAGGCAGTCCCTTGAAATCGAGGAAGACTTGCTTCCACTCTAAAAATGAGTTCTTAGGTGATTGAACAGTCCAATACGAGAACCACAGACCCTGTCACAGGTGGGACAGACAGTCGTTGAGGGAAGAGGTGTGTGGTACTGGTTTGCCGCACGCTCCTTCCGCTGCCTGCGCTTGGTTTCTGCATGCTCTCGGTGATGAGACTCGAGGTGCTCAGCGCCTTCCCGGATGCACTTCCTCCACTTTGGGCGGTCTTGGGCCAGGGACTCCCAGGAGTCAGTGGGGATGTTGCACTTTATCAAGGAGGCTTTGAGGGTGTCCTTGAAACATTTCCTCTGCCCACCTTGGGCTCGCTTGCCGTGTAGGAGTTCCGAGTAGAGCGCTTGCTTTGGAAGTCTTGTGTCAGACATGCGAACAATGTGACTTGCCAGCGGAGCTGATCGAGTGTGGTCAGTGCTTCGATGCTGGGGATGTTGGCCTGATCGAGGACGCTAACATTGGTGTGTCTGTCCTCCCAGGGGATTTGCAGGATCTTGCAGAGACATCGTTGGTGGTATTTCTCCAGCTACTTGAGGTGTCTACTGTACATGGTCCACGTCTCTGAGCCATACAGGAGGGCGGGTATTACTACAGCCCTGTAGACCATGAGCTTGGTGGTAGATTTGAGGGCCTGATCTTCGACCTCTCTTTTCCTCAGGCGGCCGAAGGCTGCGCTGGCGCACTGGAGGCGGTGTTGAATTTTGTCGTCATTACTTTTATAAGTAATAAACAATTGAAAATTTAAAATGAAAACATTTTTTAACCCTCCCTTATGTTTTTCTGGTTGGCTGGCAGTCGTGTCCTGAAGATTAAGCTCTAATTTCTGGAGACTCCAGGACAATCCTGGAGGGTTAACAACCCTAATTTACTGGACGGGACAGAGGTGGGTACCCAAAGAGCTACTGGTGCTCAATAAAACATAGGCCAGCAGGAGTCACCACCTTCTGTAGAGGAGGAGAGAAAACTGGGGGGGGGTTGGGGGAGGTGGACGGCTGTGTGTGAAATCAAGTTTTATACACTGCTTAAACATGTCCTACATTACAACAGTGGCTACACTTCAAAAAGTACTGCATTGGCTGTAAAAGCGCTTTGGGACGCCCGGTGGTGGTGACAGGCGCTAGAAAAATGCAAGTCTTTCTTTAAATGTGCAACGGTCAAACAAATGACAAATCTTTAATTCTTGCCTGCTTAATTGCCCTCATGTGCCACACAGTGGAGGGAAGGTGGGGAAACCCTTTCAATTGAGATTGGGTGTTTTGCTTGGGGGGGGGGGGGGGAGGGAGGAGAAGGGTTAATATTCCTCCCCCATTCCACACCACTTCATCCTCTTGCAATCAGCTTGTAAGCTGTGCATTGCTTCCATTGCAGTGGGTGTGGGTGTATATAGACAGAGAGAGAGAGGGAGGCCTGGGCGCGGGAGCTTCTGGGAAGGCCCCAGTCAGCCATCTTCTTCAATTGTGTTTTTGCAGCGAAAGGGGAATTAAAAAAAAAAGCCACATTTCCAAAAGAGGCTCGCGCGGGGGGGAAAAAAAGCAAGCAGGGAGAGAGAAAAAAAAGACAAGGTAAGTGCAGCGTGTTGAATTAATGCATTAGGTGGCAACTTCAGATACAAAGTGTCCCCCCTCCTCCTCCTCTTTCCCCCCCCCCGGTTGCAGTGACTTTGTGTCCAGCTCTTTGTGAAGGGCTGTGCAGAGCAGAGCTGCTGTAACAAACTTTAAGGTGTCCATTTTGTGGCCGACACATTGTAGCAAATCGGCGCGTTCCCGGGCCAGCGTTACACTTGTGCCTCGCTCGCCTCTCTCTCTCTGTGTGTGTGTATTCTGTAGTTTGATTTATCTCCTCAGTATTTGTGTTGCAATGCATCACCATTCCTAACCCGTGCAAACTCTTTTTTTTTTTGTTTATTTCGTCGAATGAGCTCGATAGACAAGAATTGGGACTTTTTCCCTTCCGAAAATGGCTTTGAGTCTTTTTTTGTTTTGCTGCGGGCTTTTAGTGTTTGTTGCAAATGTATTATTTTTCTTTAAAGTTTTTTTTTAAAGCAAGGGGGGGAAGCGGGACGTGCTGTTTTTTTTCGCTTTCTGCGCCTCCAGCTGTTGCAAAGCTTCACCATCTTTGCTCTATCTCTCCCTCCCTTGTCGCATCGCCCATTTTAAAAATAGTTTCCCGGTGTGAGTGTGCAGCTCCCTCGCTCCCAAGAGTTTGGCTGCTTTTCTGGGTTATCTTTTTTTTTTTAGGAAAGGGTTAAAATTGGATTTGTTTCTAATCTTTTTTTTTTTCTCTCAACAAAAACAAATGCTGGCCGGAAATCCCAGAGGTGCAGATAATGCCAATTCTATCTGGCTCGCCAGCTTTTGAGTTGCTGTTTTCTTGAGCCTGGGCTGGTTCGGCAGGCTTGAGCAAGGTGCTCGCTTCCTGAGTCACTTGGTGTACACCAGGGCGAGAAGTTTGTGTTGATCTATCTCTTTTTTTGAATAGGTTTGGTCTAGATTTTATTTTCAATTTGCTAACTAATGTTTACACATCGAATGGAGTCCATTTTACTGAGTGTGTACAGGTAATCTTGGCTTCCTGTTGGTCACCAGCACAGGTGGCGCCTCCTATTTTACAAACCATGAGACACGAGCAAGCTCCGAACAAAAACACTTTTTAAAAAAAAAACATTGCTATTTGCCCAAGTTTCAAAAAAATATATTTTTAAAAATGACACGCTTCAGCTGCTTGGCCCCTTAGCCCTGGAATTTTCTCCCCCCCACACCTTCACCCCTCCTTTTTTTAAGACGCTCCTTTAAAACTGACCAAACTTTTAGTTATCTGATCTAATATCCCCTTTGGTTCTATGTCAGATTTTGTCTGATGATTGCTCCTGTGAAGCGTCTTGGGATGTTTTACTATTTTAAAAGTGCTATAAAAAATATAAGTTGTTGTCTCTTCCATTCCTGGTAATGCAGACAGTTTATTTCCTCCACTGCCCAATTTTCTTTTTTACAATATGCTCGAAATGTCCTTATTTTGTTTTAACTATTCAGGGCAGAATGGATTGGGGGGGGTTGGTGGGGATTCAAATGGCATGGGTTACTTAATCATTGGAGGAGTTGTGAATGGAGCTGGACAGCAAACAGCCCCACTTCTGACCTTTTAATAATGGAGAAAAGGTCACTGAAGTAGCTAAAGTTGATTGGGCTGAGGAACTCCTGCGGCGATGTCCTGGGGCTATGATGCCTCCACCATCTTCCTTTTTGTATCATGGTATCACATGGTATCCAGCCACTGGAGTGTTTTCCCTTTGATCTCGATTAACCTCCGTTGTGCTAGGACTCCTTGATGCTACCCTTGGCCGGCCGGACGCTGGCTCGATGCTGAAGGTAGTTACTCTCCCGCCCCTCCTCTGGCGTTCAGCTCTTGCGTCCATGTCTGGATTAAGGCTGTGACGAGAACTGGAGCTGAGCGATGGTTCTAGCAGAACTGAGCATCGATGCGCAGGTTATTGGTGAGTAGGTGTCACTTGATGGCACTATTGCTGACTGTTTCCATCACTGCCTGGGCAGTAATTATTCATATGCTAGCATGGATGCTGGTGGTAGGCCATTGACTGCAGAAGGCGTCACACTTGGGGCTTAATTGTATATTTATTTGGGCGTAACCTGAAGTCCACGTGTCAAGTAGGATGCACTGGACAACAATGTCGAGAGATCCAGGACTGGCCAGTTCTAGCACCACACTGCAGCTAACTGCACATGTGGTGAATCTGACCTGGGACCTCCTTTGCCTGTTTTTCTTTGTGCTACACCACTTTATGCATTTACCCATCGAGCCATGAAGGGAGCCCATTTTCCCCATCAAATTATTTTCTCCCTTTCGCTTCTCTTTCCCCGCCCCTTCCCCCCACAACAAATGATTCAGTTGGCACTTCTAATTAGCTCCATATTTCTGCCAGTTCCTCTCCTCTCTGGGCCGGCTGCCCAGCAGCGAACAATTGAGATCAGGAACTTGGATGTGGATTGGGGATCATGAGCACAAACGCACTTTACCTTGACACTCGGTTAGTCACTCTCTTTATGTGATTGCAGTAAATGGATTTCAAAATCTCTGTCCTCATCTTTAAATCTCTCCATGGCCTTGTTGCACCCTGTCTAGGAATTCTGCAACAGACATTTATCCAACCTACACCAGCTTCTGTTCCTTTGTCTGAATTGCTAATGCTCCCTGCTCCACCTCTCTTTCCCTGCCACCCCCACCCCAAATAAAACCCCTTTCTTCCTGCTCCGTGCCCACCTCTAGTAAAGTGTCACGCTCCGCATAAAGATTTCTCCATCGGTCTTCAGTTGTTTAAGGATCAGTTTGACTACTACGATCAAAGCATAGGGGGATCAAGGGGTATGGTGAGAAAGCAGGAATGGGGTACTGAAGTTGCATGTTCAGCCATGAACTCACTCGAAGGGCCGAATGGCCTACTCCTGCACCTTTTTTCTATGTTTCTATGTCAGATAAGTTGGAGCATTGTTAGTGCTGAACTACCAGAGACGTGTGTTCTTTAAGGTGAAATGTTAAACCAGAGCCACGTCTGTCTGCTCCAGTGGGTCATGTGAATGTTAAAGATCCTGTTTCACTGAAGAGGACTGTTAGCGATTAAGGAGCACGTAGTCTGGTTAGTAGTATGGATAGACAGGGGTCAAATTACATTTAATGCAGAGAACTGTGAGATGATGCATTTTGGAATGGTGACTTGGGAGATGACATAGACATGTGGTAAGTGTAGTATTCTTGGGAGGAACAGATGACTTTGGATCTGTTTGGAGTTGCGAGATGAGCCCAAAAGTGATGCGCATCAATGAGCTTTTTTTTTAATAAGGCGAAGAATGTTGACCATGTAATGCTCAATTATTCTGCTGCTCAGACCAAGTCAAATAGTTATTCAGTATACACATGGTGAGGGTCACTGGCCTACATCGACTCCTGGTCCGACGCCTCAATTTTAAAATTCTCAGCCTTGTTTTCAAATCCCTCCATAGCCCTCGCTTCCCTCTAACTCTAACCTCCTCCAGCCCTAAAACCCTCCTGAAATCTCCGTGGTCCTCCAATTCTGGCACCTTGACCATCCCTGATTTCAGTCACCCCACATTGGTGGCTGTGCCTTCAGCTGCTTGGGCCCTAAGCACTGGAATTCCCTGCTTAAACCTCTGTCCTCCTTTTAAGACGCTCCTTAAAACCTACGTCTTTGACCAAGATTTTTGTCGCCTCTTCTAATATCTCCCTATGTGGCTCGGTGTCAAATTTTGTTTGATGCACCTGTGAAGACCTTGGGCCGTTTACTACGTTAAAGGCGCTATATAAATGCATGTTGTTGCTGATAGAAGATTCTGGTAAATTTCAGCCTCCAGATCAGGATGGAATGCAAGTCTCTCTTTTTTGAGAATACTCTTGCTTTACGTGTTTCTGTTTAAATTGTTGCTCTGGATGTAGCCGTGGTTGTTTGGATCCAATGTTGTCGTTACGTTCTGCGCCTATTGGCAGCCGACAGTGACCGTAGAGTTGCCCTGGTGCGGTTCTGAAGCTGCCAGTGATTTGTTATGTTGCCTGACGGGAATGGGAGCATGTTGGTGAATGTCTTGAGCTGTGTGACTCTGGGCTGGCACTCTGATTTCAATAATGCTTTCCCACCCAGGATAGTTAACCAACTGGCAGGTGAATTATGTTTCTGTACTCGCTGTTCGTTTTTTTTTAGCTGGTTGTGAAAGAGACAATCTATCTCGTACTGGCGATCAAAGTTGTCCGTATTTCCCAGCGAGAGTCAAACTACCTGTTAACTTAAGAGTAGCTTCACCCTACAAACAGATTACCTGAGAACTAGTCGGGGTAAACCATCTCTATGGATATGGAATGAGTGCGTCCCACCCTGTAGCGGGGTGGTGTGTGTGTATGGAGGGCCCCACTCTGTAGCTGGGGGGGGGGGGTGTGTATGGAGGGCCCCACCCTGTAGCTGGGGGGGGGGGGGGGGTGTGTATGGAGGGCCCCACCCTGTAGCTGGGGGGGGGGGGGTGTATGGAGGGCCCCACCCTGTAGCTGGGGGGGGCGGGTGTATATGGAGGGCCCCACTCTGTAGCGGGGGGGGGGGTTGTGTATGGAGGGCCCCACCCTGTAGTGGGGGTGGGGCAGGTGTATATGGAGGGCCCCACTCTGTAGCGGCGGGGGGTTGTGTATGGAGGGCCCCACCCAGGGGGGGGTGGCGTATGGAGGGCCCCACCCTGTAGTGGGGGGGGGGGGGGGGCGCGGGTGTATATGGAGGGCCCCACTCTGTAACGCGTGTTTCCAGCACAGAAGGAGGCCATCGTGCCTGTCTGGCTCTTTGGTAGAGCTATCCAGTTAGTCCCACTCCACTTCTCTTTTCCCCACAACCCTGCAATTTATTTCCCTTCCAAGTATTTATCCCAAAGTATCTATCGTCTGCAACATGTTGAGCTGAATGAGCCCACGATGGATGTAAAAGGCATTGCTGAAGGACAATTTGATCTCCTGCTGTGTTGCATGGGGATAATCTGGTGTTGTCACTGAGATGAATTATCGGGCAGTAATGTTGTCGAGTGGGATTGAGATGACTGATCATAAAACTGTTGAGGTCAAGGTTCATTTAGCTTATGTCTGTCATCCGAACTCCCGAGATGGGGCTTAATACCTTTTAATTTACTTAGCGATAACTTGCCGTCCATGTGAATTATCTCCTGTAAGAAGCTCCTAATATATGCTGCAGAAGTTTTCCTTTTTGAAGGCACCAGTAATGTTGAGCGCTTAAAGATACTGTTGGACGCTCCTTGCTTGGCTCGGAGAGTTTATCCAGGGAGTTCCTGCACCACTAGTGAGAGACGGGGAGGGAGGGAGTGTGGGTCTGGGTTTGATTCCTGGTCTCTGCTGAACTGGCTAATCTAGGTTGGGACCTTGACGCTCCTGAGCTATGGAGGAGAGTCACCAACCAGGGTTGCTGCTCGTGAGCGCTGTCCAGCGAGCAACACTGCGTGGTTTGCACAGGCTGGCGCTCACATTGAAGAATAGGCCCTTGGGTGGGGTATTGGAGCGTGATGGGCATTCTGAGCTGGGTGGCAACTTGCCCATTCTAGCTGTGGGTCGTGCGAGCCATTGGTGGAAAAGTGAAGACTGGCCATGATGAGTGTACTGGAGTGTAGTGGTTATGTCACTGGACAAATCCAGAGGCCTGGACTAATAATGCAGAGAACGTGTGTTCAAATCCCCCCAGGGACAGTTGGAGAATTTGATTCTTGTTCTCTAAAAGGAGGAAAAGATCGAATTGTTGAAAACCCATGTCCTTTTTAGGGAAGGAAATCTGTCGTCTGTCTTGGTCTGGCCTGTGTGTGACTCCTGTCCAATAATAACTGCAGAGTGGCCGCGTAAGCCACTCGGATCCACCATCACCACCTCAGGGCAACTAGGGATGGACCATAACCGCCAGCCTTGCTAGTGATGCCCATATCTCGGGAGATTAATTGACACAAATCTAGGTGCACTGAAGCATGATTCCCATTGCATTTGAGTCAATCCTATTGGGTCCTTTGGCACTGCCCTGCAGAAGCTGCAGTGTACGATACGTGATGTGCTGGGATGATATCTTGCCCTGTTTGTATTTCAGGTCCTAGGACAACTCGGAAGGAAGGAAGATGGCTCGTACCAAGCAAACTGCCCGCAAATCCACCGGTGGCAAAGCGCCCCGGAAGCAGCTGGCGACTAAAGCTGCCCGTAAAAGCGCGCCATCCACCGGTGGTGTGAAGAAGCCTCATCGTTACCGGTCAGCGGCTGAACCGTTAATGGGTGGGGGGGGGGGTTGAACTTTAGACCTGGGCTTGAGCAGATCTCCACTTTGTTACCGAGTTGGTCCTTGCCAATTCACTCCCCCGCCCCCTCCCACACCCGTTCGGCTGGGGTACAGCGTCAGTGAGACCGTCACCAGAGGCAGGGGCACGCGCGTCACTTGATCTCGCAGCCAATAACAATCCCAACCCATTGCCCACATGCTGCCACCTAACCAGCAGTGCTCGTTGAACCCTGGCTAGCACGGGGGAACCCCAGTCCGTGTTCTCTTGCCTGACCCAAGGGCCATTTGAAGGCTGTTCCATTGCTCCTTGATGCCATCCCGACTGACTCACTGAATCATCTCGGAGCCCTCGAGTGAGTGTGAGGGGTGCAGAGACCCTGTTGCAATTTTCCCAAATGGATTATAGTCCATGGAAATGAACTGCCCCCAAAGTGTTGTGAAGAATGCTGGTCACCACGGTCTTTAAAGGAAAAGTTTCTATGACCAGAAATGGATCCCCACATTTATGACAAGGTGCTGCTACTTTGGGTAGGGGGAGGACGAGAGTAGTTGAATTTGAAGAGTAAATATGATCATTGTTTTCTTCCACTGTATCTTGAGCTTGTTTTTTTTTTCTGCCCCCTCTTTTTATATATACCATCGCACAGGACCATGGAGCCTTACAGCACAGAGCAGGCCATTGACAGAACTGTTCAAATAGTCCCATTCTCCCCCCCCCCCCCCCACACTCTTTCCCCAGAGCCCTGCTGACAATTCCTTATTGAGACAGTGCATCCCAGATCAAACTCGCTGCCTAAAAGAATGTTCTTACTGACAAAGAATCAGACTGTGTAGAAATGGGGCATCTGTTAGTGAAGGGCCATTTTTCTATGTGTGTACAAGGTGTCTCAACCAGCTCTGAATCCAACTGTCTCAATTAATTTTTGTCAAAACTAAATCCCCCCCCCCAAAATTTTTTGGGGTTTGTGTTAAATCCTAAAAATGTGTACGAGTTATTCTGAAATACAGATTGCGTCTGCTGCAGCTGGAACTCACTGATTTAAATCTGCGTAACCTTCTTTCCCAGCCCGGGTACCGTGGCCCTTCGAGAAATCAGACGCTACCAGAAGTCCACTGAGCTTCTGATCCGCAAGCTTCCCTTCCAGCGGCTCGTTCGTGAAATCGCTCAGGACTTCAAGACCGACCTGCGCTTCCAAAGTGCTGCCATTGGCGCTTTGCAGGTGATTTATTTTTTCTCTCTGAAATTTTCCCCCCTTCTGGAACTCCTTCCCCAGGAGAATGGATGGAGGGAGGGAGGGAGGGAGTGGGCGGGTGGAGAATTGAAGCAATCCGTAACCTTCGCCCCCCCCCCCCCCCCCCCCCCAATGCTGTTTTTTCCACGTGAGCCTTGACGTTGAGTGTTAAACCAGCGGGCACTATATCTGTCCTCGTTCACTGTTTATTGTGAGCGATAGTTGTGGCTCTGTGGGTAGCACTCTCGTCTCTGAATCAGTAGCTTGTGGGTTCACGTCCCACTCCACAGACTTTAGTACGATATTTAGGCTGACACTCCAGCGCAGGGAGTGCTGCACTGTCGGAGGTGCCGTCTTTTGGATGAGATGTTAAACCGCGATCCCATCTGCGCGCTCGTGGATGTAAAAGATGCCATGGCACTATAATCAGGGGCGTTTTCCTGGTCAATACTTATTTGGGGATTCCAGAACAGGGGAACATAACCTTAAAATTAGACCTAGGCCGTTCAGGGGTGATGTCAAAAAGCACTACTTCACACAAAGGGTAATGCAAATTTGAAACTCTTTCTTCCCCCCCCCCCCCCCCCCAAAAAGCTGCCATGGCTGGGGGCAAATTGAAAATTTCACGACTGTGATTGTGAGAGATTTTTGTTAGGCAAGGGTATTGAGAGTTATGGAGTTAAGATACAGATCAGCCATGATCTAATTGAATGGCGGAAGAGGCTTGAGGGGCGGAAGAGGCTTGAGGGGCTGAATGGCCTTCTCCTGTTCCAATGTCTGCGCACTCCAGCAGGTGTGGGACCATTGGGACTAAGAGGTCAGCTAACTCGTCAGAGGTCAAACCTCTTGGTTTGAATGGTGCAGAAATGGTGACTTCACCGCTCTCTCATCGGGACACCTTCTTAATGAGTTCTTGGGAAACGCCTTGTTTATTTCTGCTTCCTATCTCCACTTCCCCTTCTGACAGAGAGGGGAAATAGAATGAGAGTAAACTAGCAAGAAATATAAAAACTGAGTTTTTACAAGTATGTAAAAAGGAAGAGATTAACTAAAGTAAATGTGGGTCCCTTAGAGCCAGAGACAGGAGAAATGACAGAGACATTTATGTCTGTCATTACAGTAGAGGACACAAAGAACATACATTGTGGGGAACCAAGGATCTAATGAGTGAGGAATTTAAAGTAATTAATATTGATAAAGAAAATGTACTGGAGAAATTTAATGGGACTAAAAACAGACACATCCCCTGGACCTGATGGCCTGCAGCCCATGGTTTTAAGAGGTGGTTGTGGAGATAGTAGATGCATTGGTTGTGATCTTCCAGAATTCCCTAGATTCTAGGCTGGTCCTTGTGTGTTGGAAAGTAGTGAATGTAACACCACTATTCAAAAAAGGAGGGAGGGAAAGAAAATAAATACAGGGAACTACAGACCAGTTAGCCTGAAATCAATAGTAGGGAAAATGCTGGAATCTATTATTTGGGACATGATAACAGGGCACTTTGACAAATCATAGTGTGATTTGTCAGTCAACACGGTTTTATGAAAGGCAAATCATGTTTGACAAATCTATTTAGAGTATTTTGAAGGTATAGCTAGCAGGGTAGAAATGGGTGAACCAGTGAATGTAGTATATTTTGATTTTCAGAAGGCATTCGATAAAGTTTTTCAATTGACACCAGACAGCAAAACAAAGGGACATGGGTAAAAGCCTGCTAACACTCGCCTCTCTGGCCTGGAATACATCTGGCACGCATGTAACTTGAACACATTGAGTATTGGGCTTTGTACTATGGGAAAGGATATTGAGGCTTCAGAGGCGGTTTAATGTAGATTCCCTCAGAGGTTGCCCGGTAATGAGGAAATACAAATATGAAGGAGGACTGGGGGGGGGGGGTGGGTTGAAAATCATGAACGGCTAAGTACCTTCTACAGGGTCAGTCGAAGCGGACCGCTTCCAGTCGACGAGAGGCCAGAGACTTGGAACAAAGGGCGGAGAAAACCCCAGGGTCCAGGGTCAATGACTGAGACAAACTATTGTCAACATTCAAGATTAGATTGGATAGGTGGATGATGGAAAAGGGGCTGAAGGGATTATGGGAACAGGGCAGGTAAATGTGAAGAGGACAGTTTGATGGCGTGGAGGGTAAACATGGGCTGGTTGGCATGCTTCCGTGTTGGAAAGAAAGACTTGGATTTATATAGCGCCTTTCACTACCACCGGATGTCACAAAGCGCTTTACAGCCAATGAAGTACTTTTGGAGTGTAGTCACTGTTGTAATGTGGGGAAACGTGGCAGCCAACGTGCAAACCAGCAAGCTCTCACAAACAGCAGTGTGAGAATGATGATCTGTGTTTATGTTGATTGAGGGATAAATATTGGCCAGGACACCGGGGATAATTCCCCTGCTGTTCTTCGAAATAGTGCCGTGGGATCTTTTACGTCCACCTGAGTGTGCAGATGACTCCTCGCTTTAACGACTCATCCGGAAGTTGGCACCTCTGACAGTGCAGCACTCCCTCAGCACTGCACTGGGAATGTCAGCCTGGATTTATGTGTTCAAGTTCCTGGAGTCAGACTTGAACCCACAACCTTCCAACTCTGAGGCGAGAGTGCTGCCCACTGACGCTGTAGATTCCATGTATTTCAGGAGAGTAGGGGAGTAAGTTGGTTTGTATGGGGTATCTTTGTATTTATGCATCAATACTATTTAACTTTTCTTTCTCTCTTTCCCCCCCACCCCCTTCAGGAAGCCAGTGAGGCCTATCTGGTGGGACTGTTTGAAGACACCAACCTGTGCGCTATCCATGCCAAGCGTGTGACGATCATGCCAAAGGATATACAGCTAGCTCGTCGCATCCGCGGGGAGCGTGCTTAAACATCCCATCACCTTGGGGCGGGGACGGGGGAGTTAGCATTGAAGTCTTCACCCCCATAATCCCAACTTTCAACTCTGTCTCTTTCTCTCCTCCCCCACCCCCCCCGCAAAAAAAAAGCATAAGAATAATTTAAAATCAGTCCATTCTTCCTATCTGGTAGTAGTCAGTGGGCTGTTTATCATTTCATTTCCTTGGGAGAGGGTGGGGGGAAGGGAGGTGGGGGGAGGGGACATGGTCGTGGGAGGGAGGAGGGTGGGGTACATGTCTGGGGGGGGGAAGGGAGGGAGGGAGAAGAGTGGCGGTCATGGGGATGAAGGCGGAGGAGAGTGGGATATGTTTGTGGGGGGGGGGAGGGAGAGTGGGGGAACATGGTGGGGAAGGGGAGAAGAGTGGGCTATGTTAATCGATGGGGTGGGTCCTGCGATTCTAACTCCTTTTGTGTGGAGGGGTGCTGGGGAACAGGTGGCAGAATGATCTCCAAACATGCGCTGGCTACTCCGGTTACGCGTGTGTGAATCTTCAATGCAGAAGAATGAAATTAAAGAGCGGGCAGATTTATGTATTTGATTTTTTTTTTCTTTTTTCGTTTTCCAACAATGCAGCTTTGAAAATATTTTAAAACAATTTTTGATTTCTGAACAACGCCAGCATTTGGGAGAGTTTTTTTTATATAGTACGAACTTAAATTTCTTATCGGATCTGAAATATAAAATTTAATATTTTTCATAAAGTAGATCCCATTGTTTGCTTTACTTTTTTATAAGAAATGTTTTTGGTGTATTTAGTAACTGTTTTTAAATATTTGCGTGTCCTCTTGTGCTGTTTCCAGTAAGGTTTTCCTATTAAAGTATTTGAAACATAATGGTGTTGGGTGTGGGTTATTTAAAAGATCTATTATATAAGCGGTGGGGACTGTATAACAGGCATGTTTTCCTCACGATACGCGACGGCCGGTTTAATGCAGTAAGTAAGTGCTACAGAACAAGAATGTTGTCGCTCATCAGTATCCGCAGCTCCGGGAGTCGCTACCTGAACGGACATCCTTACCATCTGGCCCTGCAGCGGCAACCTCGTGACCCTGAAAACTTGAGTGATTCATAAGAAGGTTGTAGATCAAGAGCACGAGGAGCGAACTAGTGAGAGTGTAGCTGTTTCTGCCTGTAATAATTAAGTGCAAATGGTGAACTGTTGCCTTTTTTGGCGAACTGTTGCCTTTTTTGGCTGAGCGAAGTGACTGGCCATTTCAAGCGATGCGGACTGCAATTTAAAAATCTGGCAACGTCTACAATGCGGCCAATAGGCCAGAGGGTGTAATCACACAAGCCAAGACTCTTGCTTGCAATGCAGTCAGACATTTTTTGTTAAAACCTTCGGCGATGGTTCTGATGTTTTGTGTTTTTGTTACGTAGAAACAGAAAATAGGCGTAGGCCATTTGGCCCTTCGAGCCTGCACCACCATTCAATATCATGGCTGATCATGCAACTTCAGTACCCCATTCCTGCTTTCTCTCCATATTCCTTTAGCTGTAAGGCCCACATCTAACTCCCTCTTGACTATATCTAACGAACTGGCCTCAACAACTTTCTGTGGTGGAGAATTCCATAGGTTCACAATTCTGAGTGAAGAAGTTTCTCATCTCAGTCCTAAATGGCTTACCCCTTATCCTTAGACTGTGACCCCTGGTTCTGAACTTCCCCCAACATTGGGAACATTCTTCCTGCATCTAACCTGTCCAGTCCCGTCAGAATTTTATGTTTCTACGAGGATCCCCTCTCATCTAAACTCCACTGAATATAAGCCTTGTCCATCCAGTCATATGTCAGTTCTGTCATCTGGGGAATCAGTCTGGTGAGCCTTTGCTGCACTCCCTCAATAGCAAGAATTTCCTTCCTCAGATTAGACCAAAACTGTACACAATATTCAAGGTGTTGCCTCACCCAGGCCCTGTACAACTCAAATCCTCTGCCATGAAAGTCAACATACCATTTGCTGCCTTCACCACCACCTGTACCTGCATGCCAACTTTCAATGACTGATGTCCCATGGCACTCAGGTCTTGCTGCACCTCCCCTTTTCCTAATCTGTCACCCTTTAGCTATTCTGCCTTCCTGTTTTTGTCCTCAAAGTGGATAACCTCACATTTATCTACATTATACTGCATCTGCCCACTTACCTAGCCTATCCAAGTCACCCTGCAGCCTCACACTGCTACCTAGCCTGGTGCCATCTGAACCTTGGAGATTACATTCAAATCCTTCGTGGCATCTCCAGGAGTATCATCGAAGGAGCCTTGATTCTAAGATTAAATGTAATAGCAAAAGAAAGCACCTTCCATGATCACAGATATCCTAAAGCATTTCACAGCCAATGAAGTATGTTTTGAAGTGTAGTCACTGTAGTAATGTCAGAAATGCAGCAATCAATTTGCACACAAGCAAATTCCCACAAACAGCAATGTGATAATGACCAGATAATCTGTTTTAATAATGTTGATTTAGGATAAATATTGGCCAGGTCACCAGGGATAACTCCCCTGCTCTTCTTTAAAATAGTGCCATAGGATCATTTACATCCACCTGAGAGCAGCCAGAGCTTCGGTTTAATGTCTGAAGTGTAGCACTCCCTCAGCCCTGTACTGGGAGTGTCAGCCTGGATTTTTGGGCACAAGACTCAGGAGCAGGATTTGAACCCACAACCTTCTGACTCGGTGCTACCCACTGAGCCACAGCTGACATCTTGTGTATATATTGTAAAATGTAGATTTACAGAATACATTGCAGTGCCTGGATGGGTCATGGGTGTTGGTAATTTGTAAATGTAGCAATAGTATTATGACAACACAAAAATAACAGACCCACATTAGCGCTAGGCTATCATGTTACACCTTAGTGCACACTTTGAGCCCCTTCAGCTCAAGGATTGGCTGCAGTATTAGGTAATTGCCATTAGAGGGAGCACCAAGATTGTTGTCACACACTTGGTCTCCCAAGAAATAGGAACTAGAGTAGGACTATCAATTAGTTCATGGCTGATATGTATGGTAACTCCATTTACCCACCTTTGCTCCATATCCCATGGTGACTAGTGGAGTGCCGCAGGGCTCAGTGCTGGGACCCCAGCTCTTTTTACAATATACATCAATGATTTGGATGAAGGAATTGAGAGTAATATCTCCCAAGTTTGCAGATGACACTAAATTGGGTGGCTGTGAGAGCTGTGAGGGTGACTTACACAGGCTAGGCGAGTGGGCAAATGTATGGCAGATGCAGTATAATGTGGATAAATGTGAGGTTATCCACTTTGGGGGCAAAAACGCAAAGACAGAATATTATCTGAATGGTGGCAGATTAGAAAAAGGGGAGGTGCAACGGGACCTGGGTGTCATGGTACATCAGTCATTGAAAGTTGGCATGCAGGTACAGGCAGTAAATAGTATGTTGGCCTTCATAGCTAGGGGATGAGAGTATCGGAGCAGGGAGGTCTTACTGCAGTTGTGCAGGGCCTTGGTGAGGCCTCACCTGGAATATTGTGTTCAGTTTTGGTCTCCTAATCTGAGGAAGGACATTCTTGCTATTGAGGGAGTGCAGCGAAGGTTCATCAAACTGATTCCCGGGATGGCCGGACTGACATATGGGGAGAGACTGGATCAACTGGGCCTTTATACACTGGAGTTTAGAAGAATGAGAGGGGATCTCATAGAAACATACAAGACTCTGACAGGACTGGACAGGTTAGATGCAGGTAGAGTGTTCCCAATGTTGGGGAAGTCCAGAACCAGGGGACACAATCTTAGGATAAGGGGTAGGCCATTTAGGACTGAGATGAGGAGAAACTTCTTCACTCAGAGTTGTTAACCTGTGGAATTCCCTGCCGCAGAGAGTTGTTGAGGCCAGTTCATTTGGATATATTCAAGAGGGAGTTAGATATGGCCTTTATGGCTAAAGGGATCAAGGGGTATGGAGAGAAAGCAGGAAAGGGGTACTGAGGGAATGATCAGCCATGATCTTATTGAATGGTGGTGCAGGCTCGAATGGCCTACTCCAGCATCTATTTTCTATGTTTCTATGTATACAGCCCAACACACAAATCAAGTCCACTGTTCCGAACACCGCAAGGTGCAAATCAACAGCGTGGTCACTAATCGCATTTGGTGTCTTTATAAGTCGCACTGCAGTGTGTTGGGCGAGATGCTTCCTGGGGGGGGGGGGGGGGGGGTGTTGGGGCGTGCAGGGTGCTGTCAACTCATCACCAAACATTATTCACACTTTCACCCCAAGGTCAACACAGCTCAGCAAACTGGAACTCTGCTGCTGGGACGTTCTCACTAGTTCGGTTTGGCTCCTCCCAAATACAGCAGCTTTGAAAGTGGATAAATCCCTGTACCCGGATGAAATGTATCCCAGGCTGTTAAGAGAAGCCAAAGAGGAAACAGCAGATGATTTGACCATCATTTTCCAGTCCTCTCTGGCTACAGCTGTGGTGCCGGAGGACTGCTAATGTTGTACCGTTGTTTGAGAAGGAGAAAGGGATAGACCGAGTAATTCCAGGCCAGTCAGCCTGGTGGGAAAATTATTGGAAAAAATTCTGAGGGACAGGATAAATCTTCATTTAGACACGGATTAATCAAGGACAGTCAGCATGGATTTGTTAAGGGAAGGTCATGTCTGACCAACTTATTTTAATATTTTTTGAGGAGGGTCAATGAGGACAGTGTGTATGATGTAGTGTGCATGGATTTTAGCAAGGCTTTTGATAGGCCCCACATGGCAGACTGGTCACAAAAGTAAAAGCCCATGGGATCCAGGGCAAAGTGGCAAGTTGGAGCCAAAATTGGCTCAGAGGCAGGAAGCAAAGAGTGACAATTGATGGGTGTTTTTGTGACTGGAAGGATGTTTCCAGTGGGATTCCGCAGGGCTCAGTGCTAGATCCCTTGTTTTTTGTGGTATATATCAATGATTTGGACTTTAATGTAGGGGGTATGATTAAGAAGTTTGCAGATGATACAAAAATTGACCATGTGGTTGATAATAATGAAGCTGTAGACTGCAGGAAGGTATCAATGCACTGGTCAGGTGGGCAGAACAGTGGCAAATGGAATTCAATCCAGAGAAGTGTGAAGTAATGCACTTGGGGAGGGCTAACAAGGCAAGGGAATATACATTAAATGGTAGGACACTGAGAAGTGTAGAGGAACAGCGGGACGTTGGAGTGCATGTGCCTGAAGAAGGTGGATAAGATGGTCAAGAAGGTATAATGGAATACTTGCCTTTGTTAGCCAAGGCATAGAATACAAGAGCAGGGGGTAATGCTTGAACTGTATAAAACACTGGTTAGGCCACGCTGGAGTAGTGTGCGCAGTTCTGGTCATCACATTACAGGAAAGATGTGAGTGCACTGGAGAGGGTACAGAGGAGATTTATGAGAATGTTGCCTGGATTGGAGAATTTTGGCTATGAGGAAAGATTGGAGAGGCTGGGGTTGTTTTCTTTAGATCAGAGGAGGCGGAGGGGAGAACTGATTGAGGAGTATGAAATTATGAGGGTCCTAGATACAGTGAATAGGGAGGACCTATTTCCCTTAGCAGAGGGGGCATAGATTTAAAGCTAGGAGGTTTCGAGGGGATTTGAGAAATCTTTTCACCCAGAGGGTGGTGGGGGTCTGGAATTCACTGCCTGAAAGAGTGGTAGAGGCAGAAACCCTAATCACATTTAAAAAGTACTTGGATATGCAGTTAAAGTGCTGTAACCTACAGGGCTGCAGACCAAGACCTGAAAAGTGGGATTAGGCTGGATAGCTTTGTCGGACGGCACGGACACGATGGGCTGAATGACCTCCTTCTGTACTGTAAATGTCTATGATTCTATGAGGTTATCAGGCAGAACTGCACTTGTGTCGCTGCACTGTGGTAGGTGCTGGCTTTTGTTGCCTTCAAAGGTTTTTCCTCAAGTCACCTCTGGTTCCTTTGTCAATCACCTTAAATCTCATTTTCCACCCTTCAGCCATTGGAAACAGTTTTTCTTTATTTATCTACGCCCTTCATGATTTTAAACACCTCTATCAAACCTCCCTTTAGCCTTCTCTGTTCCTAGGAGAAACGACACGAGCTTCTCCAAGTCTAGCCCCATAACTGTATAAAAGTCTAGCCTTGTCCCTGGAGCCATTCTAGTGAATCTCTTCTGTACCCTCTCCAAAACCTTCACGTCCTTCCCAAAGAGTGGAGCCAGAATTGGACCCCATATTCCAGCTGGGGCCGAACTAGTGTTTTATAAAAAGTGTTAGCATTGGTTCCTGATTTTTGTACTCTATGCCTCTATTTATAATCCCATATTATTTATTAACTGCTTTGTTAACCTGTCCTGCCACCTTCAGAGATTTGTGCACAAACACCCTCAGGTTTCTCTGTTCTTGCACCCCCTTCAGAATTGAACCATTTAGTGCTAGTTTTAAACCAGCATGCATCTCTAAAGTCTAATACATTGTCTGGAACTCACTGCCTGAGTGGTAGAGGCAGGAGAATAGGAAGATGGGGTTGGGGGTGGGGGTGGGTGAGTGTTTTATCCACTGAGCCACAAGGAGTGCTTCTCTTGCATTAAATAAAGCCACCAGATTTGCCTGGTGCACCATGATCTTATTGAATGGCGCAACAGGCTCGAGGGGCTGAATGGCCTACTCCTATCCCCATGAAGGGTACGGATCTGAAACACTACCTAGAATAATACAGCACTGAAGGAGGCTATTCAGCCCATCATGCCTATGCTGCACTTTACCCACTCCCCTGCAAAAAGTTCCCCTGCAAGTATTTATCCAATTCCCTTTGAAAGTTATTGAATCTGCTGCCTGCATGCTTTCAGGCAGTGCATTCCAGGTCATAACTCGTTGCATAAAAAAATCTCAGCTCCCCCATGTTCTTTTGCTAATTACCTTACCCTGTCTTAGCTCTTTACAGATACTGACTGACTGAGTAGAAACATAGAAAATAGGTGCAGGAGTAGGCCATCCAGCCCTTTGAGCCTGCACCACCATTCAATAAGATCATGGCTGATCATTCACCTCAGTACTCCTTTCCTGCTTTCTCTCCATACCCTTTGAGATCCCTTTAGCCGTAAGGGCCATATCTAACTCCCTCTTGAATATATTTAACGAACTTGCCTCAACAACTTTCTGTGGTAGACAATTCTGTGAGTGAAGAAGTTTCTCCTCATCTCAGTCCTAAATGGCTTACCCCTTATCCTTCGACTATGACCCCGGTTCTGGACTTCCCGAACATCGGGAACATTCTTCCTGCATCTAACCTGTCCAATTCCGTCAGAATTTTATATGTTTCTATGAGATCCCCTCTCATTCTTCTAAATTCCAGTGAATATAAGCTTATTCAATCCAGTCTTTCATATGTCAGTCCTGTCATCCCGGGAATCAGTCTGGTGAACCTTCGCTGCACTCCCTCAATAGCAAGAATATCTTTTCTCAGATTAGGAGACCAAAACTGTGCACAATATTCAAGGTGTGGCCTCATCTTGAATACGTACTTTAGGATCATCATGCCGTTCCTTCAAGCAGAAACTGACCAACACACAATGAACTTCCAGATATAGCGGAGGAATAAACCCTGGAATGGGATGAAATGTTTTTTTTCTGGATGAATGAATGGCAAGATGGACCTAAAATGACCTTGTGTACCTTGTGACCTAGCCGTATCTGGTGATCCCTTTCTCGTGCCAGGCTCTGTATCCTGAACTTCTCAGTTGGCCATACTGGAGGGAGGGGCAATAGACACAGAGGGAGCTGTAGGAAGCCAGGTCTCTATGGAGGTTAATGAGAGATTCCAGCAACCGAGGCACCTTTCTGAGGATGCATGAATGGTAGGCTGGGCCCCCTGTTTGAACACTCTCCCCTAAAGGCTATCTGAAACAACTTGTATCTCTACAGTGCATTAGACATAGAAAATGTCCCAAGTTGCTTTAGAGTGGGAGGGAGGGAAAGAGGAAAGAGGAAAGAAAATAAGAGAATGGGAACGGAGCCATGAAGGAGGAGATTAGGAAGGGCAACCAAAAGCCTGGTTGAAAAGATGTAGAGCAACAACTTGTATTTATATAGTGCCTTTAACATAGTGAAACATCCTAAGGTGTTTCACAGGAGCGTTATGAGACTTAAAAAATTTGACACCGAGCCGCACAAGGAGAAATTAGGGCATGTGACCAAAAGCTTGGTCAAAGAGGTAGGTTTTAAGGAGCGACTTGGAGGAAAGAGAGGTAGAGAGGCGGAGAGGTTTAGGCAGGGAGTTCCAGAGCTTGGGGGTCCAGGCAACAGAAGGCACAGCCACCAATGATGGAGCGATTATAATCAGGGACGCTCAGGAGGGCAGAATTAGAGGAGTGCAGTCATTTCGGGGGGTTGTGAGGCTGGAGGAGATTACAGAGATAGGGAGGGGCGAGGCCATGGAGGGATTTGAAAGCAAGGATGAGAATTTTGAGAATCAGCAGGATGAGAAGTCATTGTTGGAGATGCACTGGCTACATTTGGACGAGAGTTGAACTTTGCAAGGGCAGTCCCGTAGCGGTAGACAATACAGCAACAGAGAATGGCATGGTCAACTGTATCCAGCACTGCAGAGAGGCTGAGGAGAAGGAGGAATAATACATCATGGCCACTGTCAGATCAGGCAACTCAGTACTTTGGCTATGGCCATTTCAGTGCTGTGAGAAGGGGGCGGGGGGGGGGGGTTGGGGGTGGGGGGAAGAGAGCGGGGGCGGGAGGAAGCCAGACTTCAAATAGGGTATTTCAGGCAAGGAGCTGAGAGATCAAATTCAAGGTCATTTCAAAGGGAGGGAGATTGAGAAAGTGGTGGGGCGGCAGAACAGCTCAGTTAGCTCCTGCCTCTGCTCATTGCTCATGATCTGCGAGATCTTTGCTGAGGGGTAAATAAGGTGTTGCCAGCATGATGTGTGTTTGCATCTCTTGCAAAAACACAGACCAATGGCAAACCACATCAACCACTGTTACTTTAGGATTTAAAGAGTCTACTTTCTTTATGTACGATTGTCCTGCAGTAGGACAGCCCTCAATATATCTTCTGCTGGTTCATTGGCTGGTACAGACACCTTAAGTCTCCCGTGAAGCCGTAAAAGAATTCCAGAATCCAGCGAGGCTAGATAAACGAACGGACTGCCCGATATTCTAATATCCGACCAATCAAACTCACTTCTGTAAATAGGCTGGAGGCTTTGTCTCAAACCTTTAGCGCCAGGAAGTCAGCGGGTTTGACTTTTACTCATCCTTATTTCATTTTTATCAAACTGCTACAAGGAATAAGAAGAATGGGTTCAAGAAGGCAGCTCACCAGCACCTAGGGATGGGCAATAAATGTGGCCTTGCCAGCGACACCCACATCCCAAAATCAATTATTAGAAAATAATGAGACGCACTTATCAAGCTATGCTATACTCACACAGCAACCAGTTCATGGAGTTGGGCCAAACGGTCTGATTCTGTGCTGTATATTTATGGAATGTCCTTTAGGGAAGAAAACCTGCCGCCCTTCCCTGATTTGGCCCATGGGTGACTCCAGTCCATCACCAACGTGGCTGACTCTGCTCTGTCCTCTAAAGAGGCCGAAGCAAGCCATTCAGTTGCATTAAATGATGTAAAGGGTAAATTGCAGCAGACAGAAAGGGGATGAATTAATCAGTATTAAGTCTGAGAAATTGCCCATGTAGGTAACACTTGCTTATGTAGGTATAGCACACTTAAAATTGTATCCTTAACCTTAGTAACACTTAAAACAACCAAAGTCAACAGGTTTTGATTAGAAGTCTCTGAGGAAGTGATAAGGAAGCCAGTATTTTGGTACAGTTAATCTAGGCGACGTGCAGACTGGGGTAGAGGGCAAATAATGGAACACTATAATAATGGGAAATGGACAGTTGCATATACAACTCAGGGTCAGTCTGATAAGGGTCGACAAATCAATGTAACTCCGCTGATAGCAATAGACCTAATCGATGATTTTGTAGGAGGGTAGTTCCTCTCCAAAGCCTGTATAAATTATACTCAAAACCTCGTGTATTTCGAAGGTTCCACGACCTTCCCTTGCATTGCTCGAAATAAAGCCGGCTAACCTGAGGTTTTGTTTGCTTACTTCCGTGGTCGTTACACAGCGGGAGTTGGGCGAGGTGTCGATTATCTAGATCAGTTAATCCACCCCGAGGAAGAGAAGCCTTCCTTCTACCCCAACAGACGGGCGAGGTGTCGATTAACCTGTATCAGGTAGTCCGCCCCCGAGGGACAGAAGCCTCCTTTTCACCCCTACAAATGACTACAGCATTGCGGAAACCCCTTCACCCCAAGGTGGAATGGGCAATAAATGCCGGCCTGGTCACTGACACTCACATCCAGAGAGTGAAAATGGACGTGCCAGGTGCAGAAAGATCTACAACTGGATCCAGCTCGTGTGAAATTGTACAAGCTCACCGTCACACTTTGCAGCACTGACTCTGCTGTTCCTCCAGAACGGAGAAGAAGGGCAGGTTTGTCAAGTCGCCCACTGAATCATACTTTACATCTCTTAAGCCACCGATGAACCTCACAAAAGAAAAGGTAGGAAAAAATAAGAGTGCAGATAAACGCATTTTAATTGAGATTAAATATATTATTGAAAGAAACGGTTTCTGAAATTGCACTGGCCATTAAAAAATAAAGCGCACAGCGATAAAATCTTTCCAAGTTTAATATTCTGGGAAAATTCTCTGCAAGAGTAACAGGCCAGAACATCAGGCCACATTTCCAGCAACATCTCTCTGCCAAGTAAGAGCCCATTACATTTCCGTTTCTCTGAAAATCAGAATAACGCAAACCATATAAAACAGCTGGTGGCGTCTATAATTAGGAATACAGCTGTAAATACAAAGCACAGAAAGTAAAGGGGGCGGGGAAAGCACTATGTACAAAACAAGTGTTAAAGAAACAATTATTTATAAAGGAGAGGGAGAAAAAAACCCACAAAAGCGCTGCCCGCAGAAATGGCCGCCATATCAGGTCACAGCTATACTGATGGGGACATACCAGAATCGCGCGCCAGGAAACAAACAGATCATTTCAAAAGGAAATTTTAAGTTACTCTTAACGTGAAGATGCTTTGGTAGCAACACAAAAACCTCCAGAACAAGCCATGACACCTGGTAGGCTGCAAGTGACCAAGGATGCCAGTACGAGATGCAAGCGTTAAATTATATTGCAAAAAAGTCTGCATCTAGCGCGGGTCTGTCACACTTTTGCTGCTAAGGCAAAAACGATTAATAAAAAAAAAAAAATTGCATCACACTGGGTTCTCCTGACCTGGAGCCCGACACTTTCAAGCAATTTGCCGACCTGGGGATTTTAGAAGCAGCTCTCATTCCCCCTGGGTCCCAACAGGGAGAAATGGAACAGCATCTTTAAAGGGACGGGCTAGGGCAGCAGCTACACTTCACCACTGCGCTCCGAACCAACAAGTGAGCAATACCATGGCGGATCCCTCCAAGCAGATACTTTTTTTTTGATTATGAGCATCCGCCATTAGACCTGTACAAGCCAAAAAAAAATTATAGCTTTGTTAAAAATTAAAATGGTGAACGGCTTTAGTGTGCTGTTTTAAGATGAGTACAGAAAAAGGAGCTATCCTGCGTTACAAGGAACGGACTGACACCATGCTATTCGGATACTGCCAGTGGAGTCGGCCATCCGCAGAGGGAGGAGGGGCAAGCTGGCTGCTCGGTAATTCTGCCCTCGACCCCAGTGTCTGCCCCATCTCGTCTGAAGGTGCTGCCTCATCGCCGGCCTGCAGCTGCATGCGCGCTTCCCACTTTACAGTGCCCCGTCCAAGTGCCCATCCTTCACCCGGGAGCCCCAGTAGGAGGGCGCCGGCCTGTCCTTCACCGACCGCCGCACGTGTTCGCTCGCCTTGCACATGGATCAGTGCATGGTGAATGAGGCAGCTAGCCGATTATAGCAGCCTGCTACTGCTTGCCCTGGGGCTAAGGTCAGCTAACTCGGGGGGGGGGGGGGGCGTAGAGACAGGTCAGTTCCAGCCTCCCCACTCTGCTTGTGCGAATCAGACCAAAGCACTTTGAAAATGGCAATCCATCTGAAAGATGACTGAAAGCAGGTGAGCCTTGAACTATGGACAAGGCATGAGTGCTGCATCTACCAGAGCACTTCTTTAATACTGTTCGCAGGGAGCGTCCAGGGCAACGTCCAGTGCACTATATTCCAACCATCGAGATCACTGGTCCTGCCAGTTCATCCAACCTCCCCCCTGGCATTTTCCTAAATAAAGTACTGCCCCCCCCCCCCCCCCCCATCCCAAATGTGCTCTGGTTTGCCATCGCTATTATCTTGCTGAAAAGGCTATTCAGGTTCAGGGATAATTCGAAGTTAGAACTTCAAATGATCACTGCAATATCAAGGAAGGAAGGCCTTTCTTTAGCACAGTTCTATTGCTTAGAATGAACACAATGGAGGGTTGGACGGTATAGACTGCACCAGGAAGGGTTTTGGCAACAGGGTGGGAAATTAAAGGATCTGTGGAAGCCATTTCAAAATGTTCAAATTCCCATTCAATCGCCAGCCAGCAGTGAAATGACCCCATTTGCCTGAGCTGAACTTGGGTTCCAAGTTCCCACAGCAGTCAATGTGGATGGATTGATGTGTCCCAGAGCTTAGCATTGCTTTCCCTACAGAGTCTTAACCCACAGCTTTACCACAAGGATTTCGTGACAGACCCAAGAATAATTTCTTTTTTAAAGAAATTCTTTACCTGGACAGAGTGGCAGCAGGATGCTCGACTGTAGAAGGCATCACAGGCAAGCCCGACCCTGCCTTCACTAGATGACCAGCAGCTGGGATTGTTGGACATGGACTATCAAGAGTTTAGCCCGCAGATGCTATGGGGAATCCTCGCCTCCCAATCACTGCTGCAGCCGAGATCCAGTAATTCAGCAGAACAGAGGTCGGAGCTGGGATCCTCCCGGTTAATGTAGCTCAGCATCTCACTGGTTGGTCCGCTTACACATCAAGCCATGCAATGGGGAATGGTTTGGAGGGGGGAGTGGGGCGGGTGGATGATAATGGGACATATATGCAACCTTAAAGTCAATCCTCAAAAAACAGCAAAACTGGGTAACGTACTGCTACAGTATTCCACCACTCTCTGCTTGCCCCTACATCCAGGGCCTTCATAGGCCTCTCCTGTCCTCTAGAACGAGGCGTTAGTCGAAGAGCTCAGGCAAGAGGCGCCAGTCTCTCAAGAGGCACTTTCAAGGCAGGACGATTCCTCCGAGGGCCGTCTTACTTCAACAAGGACACCAGCTCGTTAACACTGAGGAAAGGTTGCTGCGGAAACCAGACTGTGCAGGTCCCTAGGCATCCCTCTTGCCAGGGGAGGCATGCATGTCGTGGACTGAAGCAGGCGGAAGGTTAGACCAAGGGAGCACGGGGACAATTCCTTGTAACCAGGGGGATTTCAAATCCCGAATAAATCCCGGTTTTTAAAAAATATATAAAAGCGGGAAAAGGGGTGCCGCTCACTGAATGACTGGAGGCGAGCCTTCCCATTGAGGGTCCCACCTCCACTTCACAGAGTGAGCAGTGGGCCCAACGTCGTCCGAGACAAGACCACCGGCGAGATGCTTTGGGCGCAAGGACGGTCACGGCCAAAAGGCTAACCCGCCTTTCCTCTTCCAGACGCTCCCACTCCCACCTTTAATCTCAGATTTCAAGCCCGTGCGATATTCGGTTTAACCACACCTCGGTGGAAACTTTTGCCATTCGTTTTAAGAAGTGAAACCAGCTGAGATTTTTGAACACTGGCGAGCTCGGCAAAACAGGCAAAGCTTTTAAGCCCAGAGGATCCATCATCCGGCGTGAACTGCGCCGCGGAAGCCATTCATTCAGGTGTGTCGACAGGTCGATAGTGATTCTCGGTATATCTCCAAGTATTTCTTCCTTAACCAACCCCCTGCCCCTGGGCTTTCAGTCGGCACCCCCAGACTCGACAACCTACAGAGGGTACATGAACCAACACTCGCAACGCAACACCAAGTCATCAGTAACAGCAAGAACTCAGTATAATAATAAGACTGAAGAAGTCTAATGAAACCAATTCCTGGCAGTGATTCTCATTACTGCAGTAGCAGATCCTTCACCCAATTTATTATATAGAATGATTTAGATAATTATTTCAATGCACAATGTGCAAATTAAAGTTTACAAAAGAAAACAAAAAAAAAAAGCAGGTGCCAAGCGTGGGCACGCCTGGTTTTATCTGGTATAATATACTCTGTAATAAACGGTTTTTGACCTCCACAGTGAGTAGGAGTTGTCGAATTTCAGAAGGTAGACCCCTCTGCCCGGGTACTGATGGGATCCGGCGTAGACCTCCTCGTGGCAATCTCGTCTGTAGACCGGTACCACCTCGTCGATCTGAACTTTGCTGGCCCCCTTCTTGACCTTTATTCCTTCGCTGGGGCTGTCTGCAGAAAACACACAAAGGAATCGTCAAGACTTAAAACTTTCTGCACAAACGTACCACTCATCTCTGCGCCCGGAGGGATCGACCCCAGCTCATGCATCGTTCCACCAAGTGCCTTCCGGGATAAAAACATACACAAGAAATAGCAACAGGAGTAGACCATACGGCCCCTCGAGCATGCTCCGCTATTCAATATCATAGCTGATCTGATCACTTCCCCGCCCGCTCCCCATAACCCCTTATCCCCTTATCGTTTAAGAAACTGTCGATTTCTGTCTTAAATTTATTCCACAGCTCTGAGGCAGAAAATTACGCAGATTTACAACCCTCCGAGAAGAAATTTCTCCTCATCTCTGTTTTAAATGGTCGGCCCCTTATTTCAAGATCATGCCCCCGAGTTCTAGCCTACCCAGCAGTGATCTTGCTGCTCCCTGGACAAGAGGCACAGTCAGAAATTCCCTGCGCTAGCACGGCTCGGCTAACTCCCCGCTCAGACCGCTGATCGAAGCTGGGAGCTGCATGACCTCCACCGGCAGTTTTAATCTTCCCCTTTTTTGGTGGGGGGTGTGGAAGAAATGAGGCTATGCACTCCCCGTGCATCACCTCACCCCTCCCTTCACTTTTTAACCTTTCTGTGGGGTGTCGGTCTTCACTGTGCAATATAGAGACACAGTGCAAGCCGATAGTATGGGATCCTGACTGGGACATTGGTTTGCTAACCCAAAGTCGACCCATATTTCCATGTGTGGCTTACAGTGGGAGAATGCCAGCTCCTTGAGAAACATAGAAAATAGGTGCAGGTGTAGGCCATTCAGCCCTTCGAGCCTGCACCACCATTCAATAAGATCATGGCTGATCATTCCCTCAGTACCCTTTTCCTGCTTTCTCTCCATACCCCTTGATCCCTTTAGCCTTAAGGGCCATATCTAACTCCCTCTTGAATATATCCAATGAACTGGCATCAACAACTCGCTGCAGTAAGGAATTCCACAGGTTAACAACTCTCTGGGTGAAGAAGCTTCTCCTCATCTCAGTCCTAAATGGCCTACCCGTTATCCTTAAGACTGTGTTCCCTGGTTCTGGACTTCCCCAACATCGGGAACATTCTTCCCGCATCTAACCTGTCCCGTCCCATCAGAATCTTGTATATTTCCATGAGATCCCCTCTCATCCTTCTAAAGCCAATGTATAAAGGCCCAGTTGATCCAGTCTCTCCTCATATGTCAGTCCAACCATCCCGGAAATCAGTCTGGTGAACCTTCGCTGCACTCCCTCAATAGCAAGAATGTCCTTCCTCAGATTAGGAGACCAAAACTGAACACAATATTCCAGGTGAGGCCTCACCAAGGCCCTGTCCAACTGCAGTAAGACCTCCCTGCTTATATACTCAAATCCCCTAGCTATGAAGGCCAACATACCATTTGTCTTCTTTACTGCCTGTTGTACCTGTATGCCAACTTTCAATGACTGATTAACTATGACACCCAGGTCTCGTTGCACCTCCCCTTTTTCTAATCTGCCACCATTCAGATAATATTCTGTCTTCGCGTTTTTGCCCCCAAAGTGGATAACCTCACATTTATCCACATTATACTGCATCTTCCATGCAGTTGCCCACTCACCTAACCTGTCTAAGTCACCCTGCAGCCTCTTAGCGTCCCCCTCACAGCTCACACCGCCACCCAGTTTAGTGTCATCTGCAAACTTGGAGATATTACAATCAATTCCTTCATCCAAATCATTGATGTATATTGTAAAGAACTGGGGTCCCAGCACTGAGCCCTGCGGCACTCCATTAGTCACTGCCTGCCATTCTGAAAAGGACCCGTTTATCCCGACTCTGCTTCCTGTCTGCCAACCAGTTCTCTATCTACTTCAGTATATTACCCCGAATACCATGTGTTTTGATTTTGCACACCAATCTCGTGTGGGACCTTGTCAAACGCCTTTTGAAAGTCCAAATACACCACATCCACTGGTTCTCCTTTGTCCACTCTACTAGTTACATCCTCAAAAAAATCCAGAAGATTTGTCAAGCATGATTTCCCTTTCATAAATCCATGCTGACTTGGACAGATCCTGTCACTGCTTTCCAAATGCACTGCTATTTCATCCTTAATAATTGATTCCAACATTTTCTCCCCACTGATGTCAGGCTAACCTGTCTATAATTACCCACTTTCTCTCTCCCTCCTTTTTTAAAAAGTGGTGTTACATTAGCTACCCTCCAGTCCATAGGAACTGATCCCGAGTCAATAGACTGTTGGAAAATAATCACCAATTTCTAGGGTCACTTCCTTAAGTACTCTGAGATGCAGACTATCAGGCCCCGGGGATTTATCAGCCTTAAATCCCAATTTCCCTAACACAATTTCCTGCCTAATAAGGATATCCTTCAGTTCCTCCTTCTCACTAGATCCTCGGTCCCCTAGTACTTCCGGAAGGTTATTTGTGTCTTCCTTCGTGAAGACAAAACCAAAGTATTTGTTCAATTGGTCTGCCATTTCTTTGTTATAAATCCCATTATAAATTCACTTGAATCCGACTGCATGGGACCTACGTTTGTTTTCACTAATCTTTTTCTCTTCACATATCTATAGAAGCTTTTGCAGTCAGTTTTTATGTTCCCGGCAAGCTTCTTCTCGTGCTCTATTTCCCCCTCTTAATTAAACCCTTTGTCCTCTGCTGAATTCTAAATTTCTCTCAGTCCTCAGGTTTGCTGCTTTTTTTGGCCAATTTATATGCCTCTTCCTTGGATTTAACTCTATCCCTAATTTCCCTTGTTAGCCACGGTTGAGCCACCTTCCCCGTTTTATTTTTACTCCAGACAGGGATGTACAATTGCTGAAGTTCATCCATGTGATTTTTAAATGTTTGCCATTGCCTATCCACCGTCAACCCTTTAAGTATCATTTGTCAGTCTATTCTAGCCAATTCACACCTCATACCGTCGAAGTTACCTTTCCTTAAGTTCAGGACCCTAGTCTCTGAATTAACTGTGTCACTCTCCATCCTAATAAAGAATTCTACCATGTTATGGTCACTCTTCCCCAAGGGGTCCTCGCACAACAAGATTGCTAATTAGTCCTTTCTCATTACACATCACCCAGTCTAGGATGGCCAGCTCTCTGGTTGGTTCCTCGACATATTGGTCGAGAAAACTATCCCTAATACACTCCAGGAAATCCTCCTCCACTGCATTGCTACCAGTTTGGTTAGCCCAATCAATATGTAGATTAAAGTCACCCATAACTGCTGTACCTTTATTGCATGAATCCCTAATTTCTTGTTTCAATGCTGTCCCCAACCTTACTACTACTGTTTGGTGGTCTGTATACGACTCCCACAAGCGTTTTCTGCCCTTTGGTATTCCGCAGCTCCACCCATACCGATTCCACATCATCCAAGCTAATGTCCTTTCTTATTATTGCGTTAATTTCCTCTTTAACCAGCAATGCCACCCTGCCTCTTTTTCCTTTCTGTCTATCCTTCCTAAATGTTGAATACCCCTGAATGTTGAGTTCCCAGCCTTGGTCACCCTGGAGCCATGTCTCCGTGATGCCAATTACATCATACCCGTTAACTGCTATCTGCGCAGTTAATTCGTCCACCTTATTCCGAATACTCCTCGCATTGAGGCACAGAGTCTTCAGGTTTGTCTTTCTAACACACTTTGCCCCTTTAGAACTTTGCTGTAATGTGGCCCTTTTTGCCTTAGATTTCTCTACCCTCCACTTTTACTTTGCTTCTTTCTATCTTTTGCTACTGCCCCCATTCTACTTCCCTCCGTCTCCCTGCATAGGTTCCCATCCCCCTGCCATATTAGTTTAACTCCTCCCCAACAGCACGAGCAAACACTCCCCCTAGGACCTGCCCAGATGCAGACCGTCAGTTTGTACTGGTCCCACCTCCCCCAGAACCGGTTCCAATGTCCCAGGAATTTGAATCCCTCCCTGCTGCAGCACTCAAGCCACGTATTCATCTGAGCTATCCTGCGATTCCTACTCTGACTAGCACGTGGCACTGGTAGTTATCCTGAGATTACTACTTTTGAGGTCCTACTTTTTAAATTTAGCTCCTAGCTCACTAAATTCGTCTTGTAGAACCTCATCCCATTTTTTACCTATATCGTTGGTACCTATATGCACCACGACAACTGGCTGTTCACCCTCCCTTTTTTGAATGTCCTGCACCCGTTCAGAGACATCCTTGACCCTTGCACCAGGGAGGCAACATACCATCATGGAGTCTCGGTTGCGGCCGCAGAAACGTCTAGCTATTCCCCTTACAATTGAATCCCCTATCCCTATAGCTCTCCCACTCTTTTTCCTGCCCTCCTGTGCAGCAGAGCCACCCACGGTGCCATGAACTTGGCTGCTGCTGCCCTCCCCTGGTGAGTCATCCCCCCTAACAGTACCCAAAGCGGCGTATCTGTTTTGCAGGGGGATGCCTGCACTAGCTTCCTTGCACTGCTCTTCCTGTTGGTCATCCATTCCCTATCTGGCTATGGATCCTTTACCTGCGGTAAGACCAACTCACTAAATGTGCTATTTGCGTCATTCTCAGCATCGTGCATGCTCCAGAGTGAATCCACCCGCAGCTCCAGTGCCGCAATGCGGTCCGTCAGGAGCTGCAACCGGATACACTTCCCGCACACGTAGTCGTCAGGGACACCGGAAGCGTCCCTGACTTCCCACATAGTACAGGAGGAGCATAACACGTGTCTGAGCTCTCCTGCCATGACTTAACCTCTAGGTAAACTTAATTTGGCAACAAGGCTAAAAGGTTACTTACTGATAAAAGAAAAAGAAAAACTATTTACCAATCACCAGCCAATCACTTATCCCCTTGGCTGTGACGTCACCTTTCGATTTCTTTCTACTTCTTTTTTCCTTCTTTCCCTGCTGCAGCTGTATCAGCTGGGCCTTAAGTAGGCCTCCTGAACTCCCCGGACTCGCGCTGCTCTGAGCTCCCGCCTCCTGGGCCTTAAGTAGGCCTCCCAAACTCCCCGGACTCGCGCTGCCCCTAGCTCCTGCCTCCTCACGCCTGCTGGGCCGTGTATCTGATCCCACCCCTCCCCCCAAATCTTCGGGGAGAGGGTGGTGGGTGGAAGGGGAGGTGTGCATTTTATTGCCTCTTTCATTCCCCAACCGCCATCCCTGCCAAGAACCAAGACGACTCTCTCTTAGTCATTTATCAAAAGCACTCAGTCTCCAAAGAAATTGAAGAACTTGAATTTCTATAGCGCCTTCCACCACAGGACGTCCCAAAGCCCTTCACAACGCACTAAGTACTTTTGAAGTGTTGTCGCTGTTGTAATGCAGGAAACAAGACAGCCAATTTGTGCACAGCAAGCTCCCATAAGCAGCAATTTATGATCAGCTGAACTATTTTTAGGTGTTGGTAAAGGGATATTGGCCAGGACACCGGGGATAACTCCCCTGCTCCTCTTCGAAATAGTATAATGGGATCTGTTACGTCCACGAGGGCAGATGGGGTCTCGGCGGAAGACAGCACCTCTGACTGTGCAGCACGCCCTCAGTAATGCCTAGATTATGTGCTCATGTTTCTGGAGTGAGACTTGAACCCACAACCTTCTGGCTCAGAGGCACGAGTGCTACCCACTGAGTCACCTAAACATTCTGACTTGTGCTGGGACAAGATGCCCTCCAGTACTATGCCCAAAGTGAGTGCAAAACATTGCGGGGGGGGGGGGGGGGGGGTGGATTGGCAATCAGGGACAGGTCTCTTCTGAACTGGTCCTTGCCTGACATTTACCCACGTGGCCTAAACCCATTTCACTTAGGACACTTATGATGTTCCACCCCCGTCAGACGTAGAGCGAAAAGTCTGAGCTGTGATTAAAACAATAGTGGTAACCACTTTTGCCTAGGTCAGAAGATTGTCGGTTTGGGGATCACATAATCGCCGCTGACACTCCAGTGCCGTACTGGGGGAATGCTGCACAGTGGGAGGTGCCGTCTCTCGGATGAGACGCTAAACCGAGGCCCCGTCTGCCTGTACACGCAAACGTAAAAGATCCCACAGCACTATTGGAACAGGAGCAGGCAGTTGTCCTGGTGTCCTGGTCAACGCTCTTCCTTCAGCCAACAAATTAAAGGACCAATGCCTTTGTGGCCCCATAATAATCACTGCATTTCCAGTGAATTCACTGTCTACTTTGGGACATTTGTCAGCTGTGGCTCAGTGGGTAGCACTCTCGCCTCTGGGTTCAAGTCCCACTCCTGAGACTTAAGCACAAAAATCTAGGCTGACCCTCCAGTGCAGTGCTGAGGGAGTGCTGCACTGTCGGAGGTGCCGTCTTTCAGATGAGACGCTAAACTGAGGCCCCGTCTGTTCTCTCAGGTGGAAGTAAAAGATCCCATGACATTATTTTGAAGAAGAGCAGGGGAGTATTTATTCCTCAATCAACAGAACATAAAAAACAAAATTCTGGTCATCATCACATTGCTGTTTGTGGGAGCTTGCTGTGCGCATTTCCTACGTTACAACAGTGACTACAGTCCAAAAGTACTTCATTGGCTGTAAAGCACTTTGAGACGTCCAGTGGTCGAAAAAGGCGCTACAGAAATGCAAGCCTTTCTTTCTTCTATTACCTACAATGCAATTCAGCCTCTCAGTCCCCAAGACACAGTTTCCTAATGTGGGTGGTCATTAGTTATAGAAACATAGAAATCTATAGCACAGAAGGAAGCCATTCCGGCCCATCGTGTCTGCGCCGGCCGACAAAGAGCCACACGGCCCTCGGTCAGCAGCCCTGAAGGTTACATATAAACCTATGAGCAATGGCGGAAAGGTAAAGAGCACCCAGCCCATCCAGTCCGCCTCACACAACTGCGACACCACCTAAACCGCAACATTCTACACTCCACCCCAACTGGAGCCATGTGATCTCCTGAGAGAGACAAAAACCAGATAAAAACCCAATTAGTGAGCTGCAGGATGGGGAGTCACTACAGAATGCTGTCTCACGAGACTCGGTGTCACTAACGCAGCCGGGTTCAGTCACTTGGCAGGTCTGTGTGGCCATATATCAAGCATACTGCGATGCCACCTGGCCATCACTCTGGACCCTGCAAACCAGGCCGAGGGCAACCTGCTCCTTGCCCAAGTGCAGCTTGGCCCACATGCGCAGGTACTGTGCACTACTGCCCATCGCAGCAGTCTCCAGGCTGGGCCAGATCCCAGTCTCCCTCCCCACACCTCAACACCCTGGCAGGTAAATGCACCATCTGATGTGATATTGAACCACATAAACCCCTGCGTGTGACGCAGAAAGCTCCCAGGGTGGAGAGTTAGCTGGTCTCCACTGATTCGCATGCTACAATCGGCCTCGGTGTTGCTGGGCTGGGCAGGCGGGCAGAAAGGCAACAGAAAACAGCGAGGCTTCCCACTTCTGACTGCTATGCAGTGACCCCAGTTGTCAGTCATGTGCTCCTCCAATAGAAACATAGAAAATAGGTGCAGGAGTAGGCCATTCGGCCCTCGAGCCTGCACCGCCATTCAATGAGTTCATGGCTTAACATGCAACTTCAGTACGTCATTCCTGCTTTCTCGCCATACCCCTGGATCCCCCTAGTAGTAAGGACTACCTCTAACTCCTTTTTGAATATATTTAGTGAATTGGCCTCAACAACTTTCTGTGGCAGAGAATTCCACAGGTTCACCACTCTCTGGGTGAAGAAGTTTCCCCTCATCTCGGTCCTAATTGGCTTACCCCTTATCCTTAGACTGTGACCCCTGCTTCTGGACTTCCCCAACATTGGGAACATTTTTCCTGCATCTAACCTGTCTAAACCAGTCAGAATTTTAAATGTTTCTATGAGATCCCCTCTCATTCTTCTCAACTCCAGTGAATACAAACCCAGTTGATCCAGACTTTTAGTTTGTCAGTCCCGCCATCCCGGGAATCAGTCTGGTGAACCTTCGCTGCACTCCCTCAATAGCAAGAATGTCCTTCCTCAAGTTAGGAGACCAAAACTGTACACAATACTCCAGGTGTGGCCTCACCAAAACCCTGTACAACTGTAGTAACACCTCCCTACCCCTGTACTCAAATCTCCTCGCTATGAAGGCCAACATGCCATTTGCTTTCATAACCGCCTGCTGTACCTGCATGCCAACCTTCAATGACTGATGTACCATGACACCCAGGTCTCTTTGCACCTCCCCTTTTCCTAATCTGTCACCATTCAGATAATAGTCTGTCTCTCTGTGGATAACCTCACATTTATCCACATTATACTTCATCTGCCATGCATTTGCCCACTCACCTAACCTATCCAAGTCACTCTGCAGCCTCATCACAGCTCACACTGCCACCCAACTTAGTGTCATCCGCAAATTTGGAGATATTACATTTAATCCCCTCATCTAAATCATTAATGTACAATGTAAACATGTGCTTTAACTTTGCACATTAATCTCTTGTGTGGGACCTTGTCGAAAGCCTTCTGAAAGTCCAAATACATCACAACAACTGGTTCTCCCTTGTCCACTCTACTGGAAACATCCTCAAATAATTCCAGAAGATTTGTCAAGCATGATTTCCCTTTCACAAATCCATGCTGACTTGGACCTATCATGTCACCTCTTTCCAAATGCGCTGCTATGACATCCTTAATAATTGATTCCATCATTTTACCCACTACCGATGTCAGGTTGACCAGTCTAGAATTCCCTGTATTCTCTCTCCCTCCTTTTTTTAAAAAAAGTGGGGTCACATTGGCTACCCTCCACTCCATAGGAACTGATCCAGAATCTATGGAATGTTGGAAAATGACTGTCAATGCATCCGCTATTTCCAAGGCCACCTCCTTAAGTACCCTGGGATGCAGTCCATCAGGCCCTGGGGATTTATCGGCCTTCAATCCCATCAATTTCCTCAACACAATTTCCCGACTAATAAGGATTTCCCTCAGTTCCTCCTTCTTACTAGACCCCTTTTGTATCTGGAAGGTTGTTTGCGTCCTCCTTCGTGAATACCGAACCAAAGTACTTGTTCAATTGGTCTGCCATTTCTTTGTTCCCCGTTATGACTTCCCCTGATTCTGACTGCAGGGGACCTACGTTTGTCTTTACTAACCTTTTTCTCTTTACATATCTATAGAAGCTTTTGCAGTCCGTCTTAATGTTCCCTGCAAACTTGCTCTCGTACTCTATTTTCCCTGCCCATATCAAACCCTTTGTCCTCCTCTGCTGAGTTCTAAATTTCTCCCAGTCTCCGGGTTCGCTGCTATTTCTGTCCAATTTGTATGCCACTTCCTTGGCTTTAATACTATCACTGATTTCCCTTGATAGACACAGTTGAGCCACCTTCCCTTTTTTATTTTTACGCCAGACAGGGATGTACAATTGTTGTAGTTCATCCATGCGGTCTCTAAATGTCTGCCATTGCCCATCCACTGTCAACCCCTTAAGTAACATTCGCCAATCTATCCTAGCCAATTCACGCCTCATACCTTCAAAGTTACCCTTCTTTAAGTTCTGGACCATGGTCTCTGAATTAACCGTTTCATTCTCCATCCTAATGTAGAATTCCACCCTAAGTGGCCTCGCACAACGTGATTGCTAATTAATCCTCTCTCATTACACAACACCCAGTCTAAGATGGCCTCCCCCTTAGTTCGTTCCTCAACATATTGGTCTAGAAAACCATCCCTTATGCACTCCAGGAAATCCTCCTCCACCGTATTGCTTCCAGTTTGGTTAGCCCAATCTATATGCATATTAAAGTCACCCATTATAACTGCTGCACCTTTATTGCATGCACCCCTAATTTCCTGTTTGATGCCCTCCCCAACATGAGGTATTCCACTTAACACCAGCAACCCCCCTCCCCGCTTGACGAGAGCACAGAAAGGTGTAACTAATAGTTAAACGGTCTCTTGCTCCCCCTCCCTGCCGCCCCCACACCCCGTCAGCAGAGGTAGGGGTCAAAGTACCTTCGTCTTCTTCCTCGTCATCGCTGGACTCACTGACATGCACGCTCACAGTAGTGTTCGGAGAATCCGTCCATTCAAAGCACACGCCAAAGCCTATGTCATAACTGTCTGTAGCAAATTCCCAGAAGAGGTAAGAGCCCTCCTCGTGAGTGGGCACTCGCACGGTCACCACCTCCCCCCGGCCCACGGTGATGACAGAGTCCGCGTCCTGACGGATCTTCTCCTTGAAGTCTTTGATTTGTGGCCGGGTCCACATGGACGGTGCGGCAATGACCGGAGCTGCGTCTGCAGGAAGACCAAAACGGGACTGAATCGCGATGGAAGTCATTCAAAATAAACAACGGAAACCGTCGCAAGATGCACGGCAAGCTAACCCACAACAGACTCGGATCATAGAAACATAGAAAATAGGTGCAGGAGTAGGCCATTCGGCCCTTTGAGCCTGCACCGCCATTCAACAAGATCATGGCTGATCACCCACCCCAGCACCTCCCCCCCCCCCCCACACCCCTCCAGCCGCAAGGACCACACCCAACTCCCTCCCGAACACATCCAATGAACTGGCATCCACAACTCTCCGCGGCAGGGAACCCCACAGGCCAACAACTCCCCGAGTGAAGAAGTCTCTCCCAATCCCAGCCCCAAACAGCCCACCCCCCATCCCAAGAGACTGCCCCCACCCCCCCGGCTCTGGACCCACCCAACACCGGGAATACTCCCCCCGCACTGTCCCGTCAGAATCCTTCCCAAATGCCGAACATCCCCGGATGTCGAGCCCCCAGCCCCGGCCACCCCGGAGCCACGCCCCCACGATGCCAACCACACCACATCCACCAATCGCCATCTGCGCAGTCACCGAGGTCCACCCCTCCAACACACTTCGCCCCCCACCCCCGCCCCCCCAGACCTTCGCTGCAACGTGGCCCCTCCTGTCCCCCGCCTTGGATTTCTCCGCTCCCACCTCCACCACTCTCCCCTCCATCCCCGTCTCCCCTCAACTTCCCTCTGCCCACCTCCCATTTTAATCGCTCCACCATTGGCTGCCTTGGCCCCAAGCTGTGGAATTCCCTCCCTAAACCTTTTCACCTCTCTCTCCTCCTTTAAGATGCTCCATAAAACCGACCTCTTTGACCAAGCCTTTGGTCACCTGTCCTAATATCTTATGTGGCTCTCCTGTGACCCGCCACGGGACATTTTACTACATTAAAGACACTATACAAGTACAACTTGTTACTGTTACCTTCTACGTGATGTGATCTCTGCCCCAGTTTAACCAAGTAAAAACACACCGGTTGCCAGCACAGAATTGGTAAGCTACCCACTGCCCTCCCAGCTAGACCACCCTACCTGCTAGGTCAGGTGGAGAGTCTCTTTATGGGAGGCGGGAGAACATAAGAAATAGGAACAGGAGTAGGCCATACGGCCCCTCGAGCCTGCTCCGCCATTCAATAAGACCATGGCTGATCTGATCATGGACTCAGCTCCACTTCCCCGCCCGCTCCTCATAACCCATTATCATTTAAGAAACTGTTTATTTCTGTCTTAAATATATTCAATGACCCAGCTTCCACAGCTCTCTGAGGCAGCGAATTCCACAGATTTACAGCCCTTTGAGAGAAGAAATTTCTCCTCATCTTGGTTTTAAATGGGCGGCCCCTTATTCCAAGATCATGCCCTCTAGTTCTAGTCTCCCCCATCAGAGGAAACATCCTCTTTGCATCCACCTTGTCAAGACCCCTCATAATCTTATACGTTTCGATAACCTTCTGGAAATATTAGGGGACTGAGGGTCTAGAGAGACGAAGGAACTGAAGGAAATCCTTATTAGTCAGGAAATTGTGTTAGGGAAATTGATGGGATAAATCCCCAGGGCCCGATAGTCTGCATCCCAGAGTACTTAAGGAAGTGGCCCTAGAATTGGTGGTCATTTTTCAACATTCTATAGACTCTGAATCAGTTCCTATGGATTGGAGAGTAGCTAATGTAACCTCACTTTTTAAAAGGAGAGAAAATAGGGAATTATAGACCAGTTAGCCTGACATCGGTAGTGGGGAAAATGTTGGAATCAATTATTAAAGATGTAATAACAGCACATTTGGAAAGCAGTGACAGGATCGGTCCAAGGCAGCATGGATTTATGAAAGGGAATCATGCTAACAAATCTAGAATTTTTTGAGGATGTAACTAGTAGAGTGGACAAGGGAGAACCAGTGGCTGTGGTGTATTTGGACTTTCAAAAGGCTTTTAACAAGGTCCCACACGAGATTAGTTTGCAAAATTAAAGGGCATGGTATTGGGGATAACGTATTGACATGGATAGAGAACTGGTTGGCAGACAGGAAGCAAAGAGTAGGAATAAAGGGGTCCTTTTCAGAATGGCAGGCAGTGACTAGTGGGGTACCGCAAGGCTCAGTGCTGGGACCCCAGCTATTTACAATATGCATTCATGATTTAGACGAAGGAATTGAATGTAATATCTCCAAGTTTGCAGATGACACTAAGCTGGGTGGCGGTGTGAGCTGTGAGGAGGATGCTAAGAGGCTGCAGGGTGACTTGGACAGGTTAGGTGAGTGGGCAAATGCATGGCAGATGCAGTATAATGTGGATAAATGGGCGGCTATCCACTTTGGTGGCAAAAACAGGAAGGCAGATTACCTGAATAGTGACAGATTAGGAAAAGGGGAGGTGCAACGAGACCTGGGTGTCATCGTACATCAGTCATTGAAAGTTAGCATGCAGGTACAGCAGGCGGTGAAGGCGGCAAATGGCACGTTGGCCTTCATAGCGAGAGGATTTGAGTATAGGAATAGGGGAGGTCTTACTGCAGTTGTACAGGGCCTTGGTGAGGCCACACCTTGAATACTGTGTACAGTTTTGGTCTCCTAATCTGAGGAAGGACATTCTTGCGACTGAGGGAGTGCAGCGAAGGTTCACCAGACTGATTCCCGGGATGGCATATGACATATGAAGAAAGACTGGATCAACTGGGCTTATATTCACTAGAATTTAGAAGAACGAGAGGGGATCTCACAGAAACATATAAAATTCTGACGGGATTGAACTGGTTAGATGCAGGAAGAATGTTCCCGATGTTGGAGAAGTCCAGAACTAGGGGACACAGTCTAAGGATAAGGGGTAAGCCATTTAGGACCGAAATGAGGAGAAACTTCTTCACTCAGAATTGTGAACCTGTGGAATTCTGTACCACAGAAAGTTGTTGAGGGCAGCAAAAGGGAGTTAGATGTGGCCCATACAGCTAAAGGGATCAAAGGGTATGGAGAGAAAGCGGGAATGAGGTACTGAAGTTGCATGATCAGCCATGATCATATTGAATGGTGGTGCAGGCTCAAAGAGCCGAATGGCCGACTCCTGCACCTATTTTCTTACAACAGACTGTCAGATTTCTCTGACTCACTCACCCAGCCTACCTCCCTCTGAACTTGCAGCACTCCCGTTCTCTCGGCTCCAACCCCAACATTGTTACTAAAGTTGCTGACGAGGACAGCGCTGTTGTTGTTTGACAAACACCAACTCTGACACCTTCCCTTGGACCTTGACCCCACTATCGAACATCAAGCCATCGTTTTCAAGACCGTCACTGACCTCATCTCCTCTGGAGATCTTCCCTCCACGGCCCCCAACATCATAGTTCCCCAATTCCGCACAGCCCGCTTCTATCTCCTTCCCAAGATCCACAAACAGGACTGCTCAGGTAGACCCATCGTTTCAGCCTGTTCTTACCCCACATAACTCATCTCTTCCTATTTCGACTTTTTTTTTTTCTTCACTTGTCCGGTCTCTTCCCACCTACTTCAATGACTCTCCGACACTCTCCACCACCATCAGTGTCCTGGCCCCAACCATCCCTTTTCAAATCTCTCTACACCTCCATCCCCCACCAGGACAGCCTGAGGGTGCTCTGCTTCTTCCTTGAACAGAGGCCCAACCAGTCCCCATTCACCATCGGCCTGGCTGAACTTGTTCTTGCATTGAACAACTTATTTGACTCCAGTCACGTCCGCCTAATTAGAGGTGTGGCTATGGGAACCCCCATGGGTCCTAGCTATGCCTGCCTTTTTGTAGGATATGTGGAACATTCTTTGTTCCAGTCCTACTCAGGTCCCCTCCGTCACCTCTTTTTCCAGTACATTGATGACTGTTTTGGTGCCGTTTCCTGCTCTCGCCCTGAACTAGAAAATTTCATTCACTTTGCTTCCAATTTCCATCCTTCCCTCACCTTCACATGGTCGATCTCCAACACTTCCCTTCCTCGATTCCTGTCTCCATTTCTGGGATAAGCTATTGACAAATATTCACTACAAGCCCACTAACTCCCACAACTACTTGGATTATACTTCCTCCCATCCAGAATCCTATAACGACTCCATTCCATTCTCCCAGTTCCTCAGTCTCTGTCGCATCTGCTTCCGATATGTCTTCCTTTTTCCTCAACCGAGGATTTCCCTCCGTCGTGGTTAACATGACCCTTGACTGTGTCCATTCCATTTCCCACCTATCTGCTCTCACCCCTTCCCTCAGAGAACCACGACAGGGTTATCCCCTTGACCTCACCTTCACCCCACCAGCCTCCACATTCAACTCCTCCATCCTCTGTCATTTCCGCCACCTCCAGCATGATCCTAACGTCAAACACATCTTCCCCCTCCCTTCTTCGCATTCTGATGGGACCGCTCCCTCCACAACACCCTGGTCCAGTACTCAACCACCCCCAACACCCCCTCCCACGGCACCTTCCCGTGCAAGGGCAGGAGATGCAACAACTGCCCTTTCACCACCTCCCTTCCCACTGTCCAGGCATTTACTTGTACTTCTTGAAATGTAGTATACTGTATTCACTGCTCACGGGGAAATCAAATGCAGACTGGGTGACCTCTTTGCGGAACACCTCCAAGTAATCGAAGCATGTCCCCGAGCTTCCGCTCGCCCGCTCCATCCCACTCTGATTTCTACGTCCTTGGCCTCTTGCACTGTTCCAACGAAGCTCAACGTAAGCTCGAGGAACAGCACCTCATCTTTCAAATTGCGCACTTTACAGCCTTCTGGACTCAACATCAAGTTCAACAATTTCAGAGCGTAACCTCTGCCCCTATTTTTTATTCACATGGCAGTTGTTGATGTTTCTGCCATTTACACTGCTTCTAGACTCATCTTTTGTTTCTTAACTTGTCCCATTACCATCTCCTTTTGCTTTGTACTATGTCATTCAATCACAACTGCCTTCCATCCAATCACAGACCTTCCCTTTTGTTCCTTCCGCCCCTCCCTGCCCCTACACTTGCTTAAAAATCTGTTACATCTCAAACTCAATCTGTGCCGAGTTAGCTCATTGTAGCTGGGTGGTATCAGGGGCACAATTTACCTGAACAAGGGAGAGGGAGGGGCAAGTAATAAATGATCAGTCACAGCTGGAAGTTGGCTGTGACACCCCAACGCTGGAATAGCCGACCGACTCCATGGCGGGACTGACCTATCAAGAAAGATTGGATCAATTGGGCTTGTATTCACTGGAGTTCAGAAGAATGAGAGGGGACCTCATAGAAACGTTTAAAATTCTGACGGGTTTAGACAGGTTAGATGCAGAAAGAATGTTCCCAATGTTGGGGAAGTCCAGAACCAGGGGTCACAGTCTGAGGATAAGGGGTAAGCCATTTAGGACCGAGATGAGGAGAAACTTCTTCACCCAGAGAGTGGTGAACCTGTGGAATTCTCTACCACAGAAAGTAGTTGAGGCCAATTCACTAAATATATTCAAAAGGGAGTTAGATGAAGTCCTTACTACTCGGGGGATCAAGGGTTATGGCGAGAAAGCAGGAAGGGGGTACTGAAGTTTCATGTTCAGCCATGAACTCATTGAATGGCGGTGCAGGCTAGAAGGGCTGAATGGCCTGCTCCTGCACCTATTTTCTATGTTTCTATGTTTTCTATGTTTTAGGAGGGTGATGGAATACTCCCCACTTGCCTGGATGAGTGCAGCTCCAACACTTAAGAAGCTCCACACCATCCAGGACAAAACAGCTCGCTTGATTGGTACCCCATCCACCACCTCAAACCCTTTCCCTCCACCACCGGCGCACCGTGGAAGCAGGGTGTACCATCTACACTGCAGCAACTCAAAAACATAAGAAATAGGAGCAGGAGTAGGCTATACGGCCCCTCGAGCCTGCTCCGCCATTTAATAAGATCATGGCTGATCCAATCATGGACTCGGCTCCACTTCACCTGCCCGCTCTCTATAACCCCTTTTCCCCTTATCGTTTAAGAAACTGTCTATTTCTGTCTTAAATTTATTCAATATCGCAGCTTCCACAGCTCTCTGAGGCAGCGAATTCCACAGATTTACAACCCTCAGAGGAAATGTCTCATCTCAGTTTTAAATGGGGGGCCCCTTATTCTCAGATTATGCCCTCTAGTTCTAGTCTCAGTGGAAACATCCTCTCTGCATCTACCCTGTCAAGCCCCCTCATAATCTTATACGTTTCAATAAGATCACCTCTCACTCTTCTGAATTCTAATGAGTAGAGGCCCAACCTACTCAACCTTCCCTCATAAGTCAAGCCCCTCATCTCCGGAATCAACCTTGTGAACCTTCTCTGAACTGCCTCCAAAGCAAGTATATCCCTTTCGTAAACCAAAACTGCAAAAACAGGAAGGCAGATTATCTGAATGGTGACAGATTAGTAAAAAGGGAGGTACGAGACCTGGGTATCATGGTACATCAGTCATTGAAGGTCGGCATGCAGGTATAACAGGCGGTGAAGAAAGCAAATGGCATATTGGCCTTCATAGCGAGAGGATTTGAGTATAGGAGCAGAGAGGTCTTACTGCAGTTGTACAGGGCCTGGGTGAGACCACACCTTGAGTATTGTGTGCAGTTTTGGTCTCCTAATCTGAGGAAGAACATTCTTGCTACTGAGGGAGTGCTCCCTCAAAAGTAGTAATCTCAGGATTGCTACCAGTGCCACGTTCTAGTCAGAGTAGGAATTGCAGGATAGCTCAGATGAATACGTGGCTTGAGGAGTGGTGCAGAAGGGAGCGATTCAAATTCCTGGGACATTGGAACCGGTTCTGGGGGAGGTGGGACCAGTATAAACCGGATGGTCTGCACCTGGGCAGGACCGGAACCAATATCCTAGGGGGAGTTTGCTCGTGCTGTTGGGAAGGAGTTAAACTAATATGACAGGGGGATGGGAACCTATGCAGGGAGACCGAGGGAAATAAAAAGGAGGCAGAAGCAAAATATAGAAAGGAGAATAGTAAAAATGGAGGGCAGAGAAACCCAAGGCAAAAAACAAAAAGGGCCACATTACAGCAAAATTCTAAAGGGGCAAAGTGTGTTAAGAAAACAAGCCTGAAGGCTCTGTGCGAGGAGTATTCGGAATAAGGTGGATGAATTAACTGCGCAGATAGCAGTTAACGGATACGATGTGATTGGCATCACGGAGACATGGCTCCAGGGGGACCAAGGCTGGGAACTCAACATCCAAGGGTATTCAGCATTTAGGAAAGAAAAGGAGGCAGGGTGGCGGTGCTGGTTAAAAGATGAAATTAATGCAATTGTAAGGAAGGACATTAGCCTGGATGATGTGGAATCGGTATGGGTGGAGCTGCGGAATACCAAAGGGCTGAAAATGCGAGTGAGTGTTGTGTATAGACCACCAAATAGTAGTAGTGAGGTTGGGGACAGCATCAAGCAAGAAACAAGAGATGCGTGCAATAAAGGTACAGCAGTAATCATGGGCGACTTTAATTACACATTGATTGGACTAACCTAACTGGTCGCAATGCGGTGGAGGAGGATTTCCTGGAGTGTATTAGGGATGGTTTTCTAGACCAATGTGTCGAGGAACCAACCAGGGAGCTGGTCATCCTAGACTGGGTATTGTGTAATGAGAAGGGACTAATTAGCAATCTTGTTGTGTGAGGCCCCTTGGGGAAAAGTGACCATAATATGGTAGAATTCCTTATTAAGATGGAGTGACAAAGTTAATTCAGAAACTAGGGTCCTGAACTTAAGGAAAGGTAACTTCGACGGTATGAGGTGTGAATTGGCTAGAATAGACTGACAAATGATACTAGAAGGGTTGACAGTGGATAAGCAATAGCAAACATTTAAAGATCACATGGATGAACTTCAGCAAATGTACATCCCTGTCGAGAGTAAAAATAAAACGGGGAAGGTGGCTCAACCATGGCTAACAAAGAAAATTAAGGATAGTGTTAAAGCCAAGGAAGAGGCATATAAATTGGCTAGAAAAAGCTACAAATCTGAGGACTGGGAGAAATTTAGAATTAAACAGAGGAGGACTAAGGGTTTAATTAAGTGGGGGAAAATAGAGTAAGAGCAGAAGCTTGCAGGGAATATAAAAACTGACTGCTAAAGCTTCTATAAATATGTGAAGAGAAAAAGATTAGTAAAGACAAACGTAGGTCCCTTGCAGTCGGATTCAGGTGAAATTATAATGGGGAACAAAGAAATGGCAGACCAACTGAACCAATATTTCGGTTCAGTCTTCACGAAGGAAGATACAAATAACCTTCCGAAGGTACTAGGGGACAGTGGGTCTAGTGAGAAGGAGGAACTGAAGGATATCCTTATTAGGCAGGAAATTGTGTTAGGGAAATTGATGGGATTGAAGGCCGATAAATCCCCAGGGCCTGATAGTCAGCATCCCAGAGTGCTCAAGGAAGTGGCCCTAGAAATAGTGGATGCATTGGTGATTATTTTCCAACAGTCTATCGACTCTGGATCAGTTCCCATGGACTGGAGGGTAGCTAATGTAACACCACTTTTTAAAAAAGGAGGGAGAGAGAAAACGGGTAATTATAGACCGGTTAGCCTGACATCAGTAGTGGGGAAAATGTTGGAATCGATCATGAAGGACGAAATAGCAGCGCATTTGGAAAGCGGTGAGGGAAATCATGCTTGACGAATCTTCTGGAATTTTTTGAGGATGTAACTAGCAGAGTGGACAAGGGAGAACCAGTGGATGTGGTGTATTTGGACTTTCAAAAGGCTTTTGACAAGGTCCCGCACAAGAGATTGTTGTGCAAAGTCCAAGCACATGGTATTGAGGGTAATGTACTGACGTGGATAGGGAACTGGTTGGCAGACAGGAAGCAGAGAGTCGGGATAAACGGGTCCTTTTCAGAAAGGCAGGCAGTGAATAGTGGAGTGCCGCAGGGCTCAGTGCTGGGACCTCAGCTCTTTACAATATACATTAACGATTTGGATGAAGGAATAGAGTGTAATATCTCCAAGTTTGCAGATGACACTAAACTGGGTGGTGGTGTGAGCTGTGAGGAGGACGCCAAGAGGCTGCAGGGTGACTTGGACAGGTTAGGTGAGTGGGCAAATGCATGGCAGATGCAGTATAATGTGGATAAATGTGAGGTTATCCATTTTGGGTGCAAAATGGACAGGTTAGATGCGGGAAGGCTGCAGAATATTATCTGAATGGCGGCAGACTAGGAAAAGGGGAGGTGCAACGAGACCTGGGCATCATGGTTCATCAGTCACTGAAAGTGGGCACGCAGGTACAGCAGGCGGTGAAAAAGGCAAATGGTATGTTGGCCTTCATAGCTAGGGGATTTGAATATCGAAGCAGGGAGGTCTTACTGCAGTTGTACAGGACCTTAGTGAGGCCTCACCTGGAATATTGTGTTCAGTTTTGGTCTCCTAGTCTGAGGAAGCACGTTCTTGCTATTGAGGCAGCGCTACGAAGGTTCACCAGACTGATTCCATGGAGCTGTCATATGAGGAGAGACTGGATCAACTGGGCCTTTATTCACTGGAGTTTAGAAGGATGAGAGGGGATCTCATAGAAACGTATAAGATTCTGACGGGACTGGTCAGGTTAGATGCGGGAAGAATGTTCCCGATGTTGGGGAAGTCCAGAACCAGGGGACATAGTCTTAGGATAAGGGGTAGGTCATTTAGGATTGAGATGAGGAGAAACTTCTTCACTCAGAGAATTGTTAACCTGTGGAATTCCCTACCGCAGAGAGTTGTTGATGCCAGTTCACTGGATATATTCAAAAGGGAGTTAGATGTGGCCCTTGTGGCTAAAGGGATCAAGGGGTATGGAGAGAAAGCAGGAATGGGGTACTGAAGTTACATGATCATACTGAATGGTGGTGCAGGCTCGAAGGGCCGAATGGCCTACTCCTGCACCTACTTTCTATGTTTCTATGCAGTATTCCAGATGTGGCCTCACCAATACCCTGTACAACTATAGTAAGACTTCCCTGCTTTTATACTCATAGAAACATAGAAAATGTTCTGGACTTCCTCAACATCGGGAACATTCTTCCTGCATCTAACCTGTCTAATCCCGTCAGAATTTTATATGTTAATTCTGGCAAACTTGTTAAACATGACTTCCCTATCATAAATCCACGCTGACTCTGCCTGACCGAATTTTGCTTTTACAAATGTCCTGCTACTACTTCTTTAATAATGGACTCCAACATCTTCCCAACCACAGATGTTAGGCTAACTGGTCTATAGATTCCTGCTTTTTGTCTGCCTCCTTTTTTTTTAAAAATAGAGGGGTTACATTTGAAGTTTTCCAATCTGCTGGGACCTTCCCAGAATCCAGGGAATTTTGGTAAATTACAACCAATGCATGCACTATCCTTGACGCTTCTTCTCTTAAGACCCTAGGATGCAAGCCCAGGGGATTTATCTACCTTTAGGCCCACTATCTTACTGAGTACCACCTCCTTAGTGATTGTGATTGTTAAATTCCTCCCCCCCATAGCCCCTTCACTATCCACTGTTGGGATATTGTTAGTGTCCTCTACCCTAAAGACTGATACAAAATATTTGTTCAGAGTTTCTGCCATCTCCATGTTCCCCATTACTAATTCCCTGGTCTCGTCCTCTAAGGGACCAACATTTACTCTAGCCACTCTTTTCCTTTTTATATACCTATAGAAACTCTTGCTATCTCTGTTTGTATATTTTGTGCTAGTTTACTTTTATAGTCTATCTTCCCTTTCTTAATCATTTTTCTAGTCATTCTTTGCTGGCTTTTAAAAGCTTTCCAATCTTCTGTCCTCCCACTAGTTTTGGCCACTTTGTATGCCCTTGTTTTTAATTGGATACCATCCTTTATTTCTTTAGTTAGCCACGGATGGCTATCTTTTCTCTTACGCCCTTTCCTCCTCATTGGAATATATTTTCCTTGAGATCTCCTTAAATGTACACCACTGTTCATCAACCGTTCTACACTTTAATCTATTTTCCCAGCCCACTTTAGCCAACTCTGCCCTCATACCTTCATAGAGTCCTTTATTTATACTTAGTACGCTGGTTAGAGATCCAACTTTCTCACCCTCCATCTGAATTTGAAACTCAATCATGTTATGATCACTCATTCCAAGGGGATCCTTTACTAGGAGATGGTTTATTAATCCTGTCTCATTACACAGGACCAGAGCTAAGATAGCCTGCCCCCTGGTTGGTTCCGTTACATACTGCTTAAGGAACCCGTCCCTTATGCACTCTATGAACTCTTCCTCAAGGCTACCCTGACCAATTTGATTTGTCCAATCAATATGGAGGTTAAAATCACCCATGATTATTGCTGTTCCCTTTTTACAAGCCCCCACTATTACCTGGTTTATTCTCCGACTAACAGAGATGCTACTGTTAGGGGGCCTCTAGACTACGTCCATCAGTGACTTTTTCCCCTTATTATTCCTTATCTCCACCCAAACTGTTTCAACATCCTAATCATTTGAGCCAATATCGTTTCTCACTATTGCAGTGATTCCATCCTTTATCAATAGAGCTACCCCACCTCCTTTTCCTTTCTGTCTGTCCTTCTGCATTGTCAAATACCCCTGAATATTTAATTCCTTGCAACCACGTCTCTGTAATGGCTATTAGATCATACCCTAACCCTAACTCACCAAGGCTTCTTCAGCAGCACCTCCCAAACCCATGACCCACCACCTAGGACAAGGGCAGCAGGCGCATGGGAACACCATCACCTGCAAGTTCCCCTTCAAGTCACACACCATCCTGCCTTGGATGTATATCACCGTTCCTTCATTGTCGCTGGGTCAAAATCCTGGAACTCTCTCCCTAACAGCACATGGACTGCAGCGGCTCACCACCACCTTCTCAAGGGCAATTAGGGATTGGCAATAAATGCTGGCCTTGCCAATCCTGTGAATGAATGAAAATAAAAACTCTTGATGTTCAGGCTTGCATGTCAAGAACAGCCAGTTGAGTGAAGTACTGGAGGGTACCTGTGGAACTGGAACCCCTCTCCTCGAGATATTTAGGAGAGAAGGGGAGAAAAGCAGTTCCCAAAGTAGACGGGAAAGGGGGGCGAGAGGGGTATTTCAACTGGGTTGGCCAACCCAAACCTGGCTCGAGATCGAAGAGAGAAATAATGGCAAGTAAATCGACATTACATGAAGTTACCAAGAGTCCATGTACTGTACGTGGCAGAATGTATTTGACAAGGCAAGTATGGAAAACTGGGCCAGTCAATAGTTACAGAGCAAACATTTAAGATCACCAGAGGAAGAGGTTTAGAGAATAATATTTTATTGGCTGTTGGTATATGGAACATCCTCCTAGAAACAGTGGTGGAAGCACAACCCATAATTGCTTGAAAAAGGGATGTGGATAAAAAATTTAAAGGGCATGGGGAAAAGGGGCAGTGGACTGGGACAGAGTGGGCAGCTCTTTCAGAGATGGGCTTTTGTATTGTAAAATTCTAGGGTTCCAAATTGGGCTTTTTACTCCAATTCCATGTGCACCCTTCGCTTCTCTGGTACTGGCTCACTCCCTCCAAACTACCTTTCAACATCCCCGCCTTTCAAAAACCACCTGAAAACTCTTCTCTTAACTGTGTTCTGCATTCATTCCTTCCTACCAACGGTTGTGCCCCTTCAAATTGTCTTTGTCCACCCTGTAAAATGCTGAGAGACATCTGTGAGAGTAGTGCTGGGCCTGTATTCACTAGAGTTTAAAAGGATGAGAGGGGATCTCATAGAAACATAAAATTCTGATAGGACTGGACAGGTTAGATGCAGGAAGAATGTTCCCGATATTGGGGAAGTCCAGAACCAGGGGACACAGTCTAAGGATAAGGGGTAAGCCATTTCGGACTGAGATGAGGAGAAACCTCTTCACTCAGAGAGTTGTTAACCTGTGGAATTCTCTACCGCAGAGAGTTGTTGATGCCAGTTCATTGGATATATTCAAGAGGGAGTTAGATATGGCCCTTATGGCTAAAGAGATCAAAGGGTATGGAGAGAAAGCAGGAAAGGGGTACTGAGGGAATGATCAGCCATGATCTTATTGAATGGTGGTGCAGACTCAAAGGGCTGAATGGCCTACTCCTGCACCTATTTTCTATGTTCATAAACACGAACTGCTTTAGTTATCAATAATTAAGTCACTGAGATTGTATTTAAAACCGTATTTTTAATATTTATACGAGCCCCAGTTGCTAATTGGATCACTTTGAAGGGGGTTAAAGTGCAAACATTTCTGTGGCATCCTAGATAGTTACGATGGTGCTGCATGTAAGAAAATGAGTGTAGGACTAACATCACCAACTCAGGACTGGGTAAAGAACAGGTTAGGGCCCGGTAATATAGAAATGTAGAAATGACCAAGACTCCAATAGACTGTGGTTTGCACTTTCCATTTCTGCACTCACCAGCCCTGGATGTTCTGCCCATGAAAAATCAGTGTGTGCAAGTGAAGCAGCTGAAAACTCCAGTCCATCTCCTTGCTGTCCGAGCAGTTGTATCTGATAACGGTTCTCTTCATGACACTTGACCAATTTTACCCAGGTGATCCAAGCAGTTGCCCCTATAGCCTTCTCCCTTCAAGCTATTCCAAAAAACAGACCATCCACCCAACGTTTCCGTCCAGCCCTGTCCGAATCTTTATCTTCTCGGCTCTTATTGCTGTCTGATCCCAAATCAAATAGCCCTGACTGATCCTCTTCATCCCCAAGTTTGATTCAGAGAGTTGTTAACCTGTGGAATTCTCTACCGCAGAGAGTTGTTGATGCCAGTTCATTGGATATATTCAAGAGGGAGTTAGATATGGCCCTTATGGCTAAAGGGATCAAAGGGTATGGAGAGAAAGCAGGAAAGGGGTACTGAGGGAATGATCAGCCATCATACCCCTTTGCAGTCTTTTTCTCCCCAAGTCACAGCTCTTCCAGCCAATCCAATTCTCCGATGAGGAATCTTGGCTCCTCCTGTCAGGAGTTCCAGCTGTTTCAAGACAATCACTCTCCCCAATGAGAATAATTCCAGTTCTTTCAACCGACCCCATGTTATATTCTTTGACCCTCACATTTTAGCTCCTTTCTGTATCTTTTCCAACTCAACCACACTTTCTGGAGTGAGGGCTCCAGACAACACATAATACTCCAAGTGGGGCTTGACCAATACTGTATATAATAGCTGGATTGCTTCCTTTAATCCATTCTATTCCTCCTTTTATACAACCCAACATCTCATTAGCTTTTTTTTTTGGACAGCAACCAGACATTGGCTTGGTACCTTGAGGGTTGAGTGATTTAATCTCCTTTGACTCCTGCTTATACAGTATTTTCCCCATTAATTTTATAACACCTCTGCTTACTCTGTATCCCTAAATGCACAATGAGCTACATTAAACTTTTTTTTTAAAAAAGTGTCAGCTGTGGCTCAGTGGGTCACACACTTGCCTGAGTCAGAAGGTTGTAAGGTTCAAGTCTCACTCGAGAGACTTGAGCACATAAATCTAGGCAGACACTCCAGTGCAGTGCTGAGGGAGCACTGCACTGTCGGAGGTGCCGTCTTTCAGATGAGACATTAAACCGAGGCCCCATTTACTCTCTCAGGTGGACATAAAAGATCGCCGGTCAACAGGAGAGTTATCCCCGGTGTCTTGGTCAATATTTATCTCTCAATCAACATCACAAACAGATTATCACGTCATTATCACATTGCTGCTTGTGGGAGCTGGCTGTGTACAAATTGCTGCTGCGTTTCCCACATTACAACAGTGACTACACTCCAAAAGTACTTCATTGGCTGAGATGCCCAGTGGTGGTGAAAGGCACTATATAAATGCAAGTCTTTCTTTTTGAGCTGCAGAAATACAACAAAAAATGTAGTTCGAGATGTGGGGAAGGCTTGGCCGACATTTACTGTCAGCCCTAGTTGATAAGGTGGTGGGTCTTCTCCTTGACTTGACTTACTGGTATGTTATTTCCATTGCTGTACACGAATAAAAAACAACATCCCCTGCAACAACATTACTTCTATCCCCTGGCTATGTGGCATGAGGGTCTTTCAAAATTAGAACAGGAGTCATCCAGGAGTGTGTCAATATTCAGGGGGAGGGGCGGGCAGGCACCAGAAAAGTTTGAAAACCACTGCTGAAGAGTAGTAACAGTGCGAGCAGTTTTAGGCAATGAATTAAGAGCATCACATTTTTAAAAAAGACTTGCATATATATACTACCCCTGATCTCAGAAACAACCCACAGTACTTCACATATGATGAACTACTTTACAATGAAAGCTCTGCTAACGCATAGCCAAACAGCAAGATTCAACTGCATTTGGTGGTGGAGGATGAGGGAACTGTTGGCCAGGACACTGGATCTGTAGCCATCTCCTAATCAGGCAAGTAGGGCCTCAGTTTAACATCACATCCAAAGAATGGCATCTTTGACAATGTAGCACTGCCTCAGTACTGCACAGGAGTGTCGGCCCAATGTGATGAAGGATTGGGGGCTTGAGCCCAAAATCTAACCCCCAGGCGAGAGGATTCCCAACAGAAAGTGTGCTGGCTTTCCGGGGTGGGGGGGGTGGGTGAACAGTGGAACAGAGGCTGGTTAGTAAACTCAGATTTCTACCTTTTGGTCCATTTTCCAATACTTCTTCAGAAGATTCTGGCTCCGGCTCTTTCTCCAAGGAGTCTGTGTGTGTAGTTGTCTGTCCGTTCACTGTCGGGACCTCTCCTACCCCAATGTGGGTTGTTGATACGATTGGCTCCTGCTGTTTCTGTAGTGTTGCCTGAAGGGACCAAAGAAACCCACAGACAACATAAGCCTGCAGTTCTAACCGAGACACGCATAATCTGTGGAATTCGTTGCCTCAGAGAGCTGTGGAAGCTGGGTCATTCAATAAATTTAAGACAGAGATTATCAGTTTCTTAACCGATAAGGGAATAAGGGGTTATGGGAGCGGACAGAGAAGTGGACCTGAGTCCATGATCGGATCAGCCATGATCGTATTAAATAGCGGAGCAGGCTCGAGGGGCCGTATGGCCTACTCCTGCTCCTATTTCTTATGTTCTTAGTAGGATGCTATAACACAACAGACCAACTGAGGGTTTTTGATGGGAGTCTATGCTACTAGTCTAGGGTGGAATAGCATGATTTTTTTCCCCACCTATTTTCCTGAAGGCACTGAGTCCTCACTGAGATGTGGCTGCAAGGACACTGGTTATCCTCTGGTACCCTGATTATGGATGAGCTTTTATGGTCCATTCAAGCACAGGAGGCATCACAGCTAAACCTGTCCTCGCTTGATATCTACACAGGCACACTGTCAGTAAGGGTTTGAGGACTGTTCAGGAGCAGGAATGCTGGTTCCCAATCAAGAGGCACTGAGCCTATTTGCCGTACCATGGCTGAGACCAGCGAGCTCAACACAAACTGGGCAGTGAATGCTCGGAGGTTTGTGGCCAGTGTGGCTCAACTGCTCATTATATGATCTCAATGAGCAGTTCTCATCATCTGGAAAGCCGGATGTCCTAGGAAACTGGTTTACTCGATTGATTGGGATGGGTAAACAATCTATCCTCGGATAGATTGGTGAAAATCACAAACATACGATAGCAAGCTTTTCACATGCAGCACAATACCATCGGATCTTGGGTGGGATAAGAATGTTCAGGAGAAGAGTAATATTAGGCTCAAGAAGCCCTTCTTTTCCGTATTTGCATCTCACTATATCCCAAATCCTCTCTCCAGAAACCCATCTAATTGCCCCTGGAAACCACATACATTCCGCCTTTTAAAATGCTGCTTCCTGTTAATTTAACTTATTCCACAATTTCTGCTCAGCCTGCCTTTGTGCGGGATTACTCCAGCTCGTTGATTTTAGTCGTGGCCTGGGCCATGAATATTAGTTTGGACCCCTCAAATTTAAACTTGCCCCCAAAATTTTAACCAACTTCTCATTTCAGTTGATGAGCGCGGTTACAAAGTGAGCCTAGCTGATTCCGCCCGATTATTAATAGCCTAGCAGGTCTGAAGCAGCAGGAATGAATGTAGAAGGCAGTGCGGTACTGGTACTGGCACAGGGAAACTACGCAATCTTGTCCCCGCCCTGTATTTGAAGAGGCTAATGTCTCGTTCACGGCTCGCTGCCAGGCCCACCCTTACCTGCTGCTGTGCTAGCTGCACCTGGTACAGCTGCTGCATGTACTGTTGATAGTGCTGCTCTTGAAGCTGGCGAATCAGGAGCTGCTGCTGCTCAAAGTTGCCAGGATACTGCTGGGCTGCGTACTGCTGAAACTGTACTGCAGTCTGCGCGTTTAAGGCAGCCATGATTTGTTGCCTAAAATCAAAAGTTCAAAGAGTGAAGTTCTGGGTTAACGTGTCTCACTTTTGCACGAGATGCTTGAATTTCTGAGCAGCTCTCCTTTGGTCTTCCGCCCTCCTGCCAAAGGTCTGCTGGATGAGCGCACCATCCGAATATGGTGCGAAACCATGCAGGCCCGGCAGGGCCCAGGTTCAGGACCGTCCCAGGTCACAGCACGGAGGTTAGAACCCTGGAACCGTCCTGATTTTAGCCAGGTGGTTATAGGGGGACTTGAATATTGGGCTCAGTACCAAAGGAGGGAAGAAATCAGCCAGGGTTCCTACTCCCGACCACTATCCTACTGGAAGGTGCTGTTTGGAATGGGCTATAGTGACGTTTCCCAATAAACCCAACATGAAAGTGGACACACGGATGGTCACTTTGGAGACTGGTGCGCTCAGAACTGGAGTCCAGCACCGGTCAGCATCATCAGATAGAGCTATTTAATGCTAGATTATATCCTGGTGCTACTCGTGGACACCAGGAGGGAAGGCAACAGATAAACGATTAAATAAAAATACTCCTGGGACAACCAGCAGCCAGTTACATACAGCAGAGACACAGGCCTGATGATTGCCTGGTGGGAGTGGGAGGGAAGAAAGAAAGATATTCACATCTATTCACGCTGCATCAGTTTACTAAATGCCTCAGAACACTGCACAATGGATTCGTTTTTGGACTCTCTTGAAGGTAACCATTCTGCAACAGTGATGTTCCTCAAACAGCAAAGAGACGACCACTTGGCTCTTTTTTGCCCCTGGCGATGGTTAAGGAAGGAACGTTGGCAAAGACATAGGGAGAGCTCCCTGCTCTTATTCAAGAATTGCCATCCATCAGATAGTTGAGTGGCATCAGAGGGCCTCGGTTTGACACCTCATCCAAAAGACTGCCTCTCCGGTAATGCAGCACTCCTTCATACCTGCACTGGAGTGTCAGCCTCGATCGTGATCACGTGCTAGAGTAAGGCTTGAACCGACAACCTTCTGACCCAGAGACAAGAGTTACCAACAGACTCCCAAGTTAGACTATAATGCAATGGTAATTTCAATACTAGCAAGCCCAAATGAAGACCATATTAGTATATGAAGAGCATCAAGCACATTAAATGTACTTCATCTGATGAATAGCTCTTACTTTTGTTGTTCCATTCGAAACCGTTCTTCCTCCAGCCTCGTCCTCTCCTCCTCTTCCCGCCTCCTTTTTTCTTCCTCCTCTCGCTGTCTTCTCTCTTCCTCCTGCCGCAAACGTTCTCGCTCCTGCTCTTCCCTGAGACGCCTCTCCTCCTCTTCTCTCCTGCAGACAAAAGGCAAACCGAAGATACAGTAAAACAAAGTAGTCTGCGTGCAGGACATGTGCAGTGTAAATACCAACAACCACTTTCATTTACAGAATGCCTTCAATGTGGCCAAAGCGCTTCATGGGAGTGATTATCAACCAAAAATGAGACACAACCACAAAGATACTAGGATAGGTGACCAAAGTGGTAGGTTTTGCGGGGTCTCTTAAATGAGAGGTGGACGTTTGGGGGGGGGGGGGGGAGGATTCCAGAACTTACAGCCCAGGCAATGGTGGGGCAAAAGAAATCAGGGATGGACAAGAGGCCAGAATTGGAGGAGTGTAGAGATCTCGGAGGGTTGTAGGGCTGCAGGAGGTTACAGTGATAGGGAAGGGCGAGGGATTTGAAGACAATGAGAAGTTAGGCAACTGCTTTTAAAAAAGGGGGGAGGGATACAAAACTGACTGCATGAGAAGGGAGGTCAACTCAAGTGGAAAATAGAGATATTTGGCTGAAACGGAGGTTGGGGAGTACACCAGGGACATTGAAAGGAAACAGCACAGTACAGGGGCGAAGGGGGAGGGCCGAGAGAGCAGAGAAGTGGCTGGCACTGCATTACCACACTGGACTCTCACCTCTTGGATCTGGGTTCCAATGCACTCCGGACCTATTAGTGTCCCGTCTTCTATATGTAAGGGTGTTATATGAAATGAGCAAGTAGCGGCGTTTGTGGTGGAGGAGGGCGAGAGATTGTGGCGGAGGTGTGGCAAATGAGGGGTACGGGGCCCAGGGGCAGCACGGGCCAGCCCACACGGCGATATATGTGTGCACTAGGTCCGTGCAGCAGAGCTGGTCTCCAGTCGTCCTGGTTAATCCTTGCCACTGGATAACGGCCTAGCTCTGTCAAGCCCGTGTGGTGGCTGGTGTGAAACGGCCAACACACGGTAAAAAAATCCTTCCAGCCTTCAACATGTAGTTCGGGACCTGGTATATTAGGTCTTTCACTGAAACACCTGTGAACTCATCCCTTTTTGGCGTGGAAGCAAGTCATCCTCGATACTATGATGATCCCTTTGTACTCCAGCCCCTTGAGGTAACGGCCAACATTCCATTAGCCTTTTAAATGGTTTTTGATACCTGCCCACTAGTGTTTAGCAATTTCTGTACTTGGACTCCCTAAATCTCCCTGCTCCTCCAGCTTCTCATCATTTAGAATCTCACTTCTTGTGGCCAAGTATTTCATGCTCCAACAACTCCGCGTAATGAAATTTCTCCTAAACTCACACTCAGAGACAATTTTAAACCGATGACCTCCCGTCCCAGGCACCACAGGAAATAGCCTTTGTTCACGATCAGAACCTCTTAAATGTTCTCTGCTGTAGTGGAAATAGTCCCACTATCTCGAGTCTTGTTTTTTTCCATTCTCTGGCATTTGTTGCCCATCCCTAGTTGCCATGGATACAACTGAGCGGCTCGCTCGGCTACTTCAAAGGATAGTCAAGAGTCAACACTCTTGTGGGGACTGAAATCCTGCGGGCAAACTGGTTTCCTTCTCTAAAAGTACATTAGTGAACCAGTTGGCGTGTTACAATTATCCAGCCGTTTCATGCTCACTTTTACTGATAGCAACATTTTTTTTTTAATTCTAGATTTTTTTCCCCCCCAAACTGTATTCTATTTTTTAAACTGCCATGGTGGGAATTGAATTCTCATTCGCTGGACTATTCATCAAAGCCTCTGGATAATCAGTTAACGAACATAACCACTATTGCAACCATACCCGCACAAGTTTCTCTTCATAACTAGAGTTTCACATCCCTGGCATCTTCTTCACAATAGTGCCGTGGGATCTTTTACATCCACCTGAGGGAGCAGACAGGGCCTCGGTTAAACGTCTCATCCGAAAGATGGCAACTCCGACAATGTAGCACTCCCTCAGTACTGCAGTGGGAAGTTTCAGCCTCTGGAGTAGGACTTGAACCCACAAGCTTCCAACTCAGAGGACGGAATGCTATCCATTGAGCCACAGCTGAGACTCTGTGATCGACCAGCTCGGAGAAATACCAGCCTGCACCACTTGGCAAACTGTATTTATAAAAATATGTAAGCGCCTTATTAAATCGCAATCCTGTAAAGACAGGCAATGCTGCTCTTACCTCTTCCTTTCCTGCTCCTCCTTCTCTATTTTATGGGAGGTGACGTACGGTTCAAACAGGTTGCAACATTTGTTCAACAACTGGACAAATTCCACCATGGCATTTTCTTTCCTCATGTTCCCCAGGGCAGTCCATTCTCTCCTGATAAATATTAGCATAGTTAGAAAAGACAGACATGCATTAATATAGTGCCTAACCAAATCTCAAACATCACAAAGTGCTTCTAATATAATGAATTATTTTAACTTAAGCAGGCAAGCCTGGGCACACTGCAAGATCCCATAACCAGCAATATGAATTGATCAGCTAATCGGTCTTTTGCAGTATTGATTGAGGAATGTTTGCTCAGGTGCTGCCTGACCCGAGCTGCTTCTGCATAATTATGAATTTTAACTGAACTGGCTTGGAAGGGGAATTAAGTTCCTGGTTCTTCACATAGCACCACAGGACCTTTGAGATCCACCCTATCACCAGGACAGACATTCGGTTAAACGTCTTACCTGAAGGACAGCGCGCGCCTCTGACAATGCAGCAAGCACTCCCTAGATTACGTGCCCAAGTCCCGTAGTGAGGCGTGAAATCTCAATCTTCTGACTCAGAGGCGAGGGCTACAAATGGAGCCACGTTGATGGTGGGTCAAAGAAAGCTAAAGCAGAACCTGCACTAAGCTCTCACTTTCAGCACCAAACCGATAATTATAAAGACTGGCTGCCATTACAGCATTCAGCCGTTTATGATTTGAGTCCAAATGTCCCGGCTTCAACACTTCCCGGCATCTATTCTAAACTCATCGTTCACAACAGTGAGTTTGTGATACCTTATCCTGCTGTCCGTGTATCTGAAAGTAATGCTCCAAGTGTGCTTTCTCCGCTCCACAAAAGAATCTTATATACCTCTATTGGATCCCTCAGAGATGTCTTTTACTGAGACCGAGACAGTCATAGGAACAGGAGGCCGTTCAGCCTATCCAGCCTGTTCTGTCATTCCATCAGATACTGGCTGATTTGTACCTCAACTCCATTTACCCATCTTTCATTCCCTTAACTAATAAAAAAAATCTATCAATCGCAATTGAAAGTTTCAATTGACCCAGCATTCACAGCCTTTTGGGGGAAGCGAGTTCCAGATTTCCACTGCCACAGTCCTACCTTATCCAGTGGTTCCTCATACGTCATCTCTCCAATACTTGGGCTCAGCCTCCTCACTCCCTCCGCAGTGCCTCTACCCCCTCCATGGTGGCCCACGTGTGGTGGTGATCAGATTTGCACAGAGTACTGGAAGTGCCAGGTAGCCAGAGGCATGCACAGCTTCAGCCTAACCCATGGGGGGGGGGTCTGAAGTCAACCGGCTGGGAGGGGGAATTAAATGCACCACATTGTGATGAAGGACCCCACCATCTGTAACCGTTAACTGTTCTCGTTCAAAATGCTGCCTGACCCAGCTCATCTCAACCGAAGGTGCCAAGTCACAGAGCAGCAGCTGTCCAGGTCAGTGCCCTGCCCAAGTGGCCACTCCTGAAGGCCGATTGCCAGCAGGTTATTGCGGTTTTCCCTCTCTGGCTGTTGCTGCGTGGAAGTTTAATTAAGAGGCCGAGAAGCAGAGATTTCACCATTCCAGTTTGATAAGTGCTGGGATGGAGAATTAAGAGAGCAACACAGTGGGAGGGAAAAAGGAAATGAGAAAACATTTCACAAATGGAAACCAGCTGGGCTTGGAACAAAAGGCAGCAAGTACAAGTTCTTAATGCACAGCCTCCTGTCCTTGGGTACAGCTCGAGTGTATATGGGACATTTGCTTCCAACCTGGGCTCTATGGACCACAGCAGGCTGGCAAGAGCTAACAGTAGCAACAATGTTGGTCAGAGCATAAACCAGGAAATAGTGGGGGCTTGTCAAAAGGGAACAGCAATAATCATGGGTGATTTTAATCTCCATATTGATTGGACAAATCAAATTGGTCAGGGTAGCCTTGAGGAAGAGTTCAGAGTGCATAAGGGACGAGTTCCTTGAGCAGTATGTAACGGAACCAACCAGGCGGCAGGCTATCTTAGATCTGGTCCTGTGTAATGAGACAGGATTAATAATCAATCTCCTAGTAAAGGATCCCCTTGGAATGAGTGATCATAGCAGGGTTGAATTTCAAATTCAGATGGAGGGTGAGAAAGTTGAATCTCTAACCAGCGTACTAAGCTTAAATAAAGGAGACTATGAAGGTATGAGGGCAGAGTTGGCTAAAGTGGACTGGGAAAATAGATTAAAGTGCAGGACGGTTGATGAACAGTGGTGTACATTTGAGAGAGGTATTTCACAACTCTCAAGAAAAATATATTCCAGTGAGGAGGAACGGATTTAAGAGAAAAGAAAGCCATCCATGGCTAACTAAAGAAATAAAGGACGGTACTCAATTAAAAACGAGCGCATACAAATTGGCCAAAACTAGTGGGAGGACAGAAGATTGGGAAGCTTTTAAAAGCCAGCAAAGAATGACTAAAACAATGATTAAGAAAGGGAAGATAGACTATGAAAGTAAACTAGCACAAAATATAAATACAGATAGCAAGAGTTTCTATAGGTATATAAAAAGGAAAAGAATGGCTAAAGTAAATGTTGGTCCCTTAGAGGACGAGACCAGGGAATTAGTAATGGGGAACATGGAGATGGCAGAAACTCTGAACAAATATTTTGTATCAGTCTTTACGGTAGAGGACACTAACAATATTCCAACAGTGGATAGTCAAGGGGCTATGGGGGGGGGGGGGGGGGGAACTTAACACAATCACAATCACTAAGGAGGGGGTACTCAGTAAGATAATGGAACTAAAGGCGGATAAATCCCCTGGACCTGATGGCTTGCGTCCTAAGGTCTTAAGAGAAGTAGCGGCAGAATAGCGGATGCATTGGTTGCAATTTACCAAACTTCCCTGGAATCCAGAGGCCCCAGCAGATTGAAAACTGCAAATGGAACGCCTCTATTTAAAAAAGAAGGCAGACAAAAAGCAAGAAACTATAGACCAGTTAGCCTAACATCTGTGGTTGGGAAAATATTGGAGTCCATTATTAAAGAAGCAGTAGCAGGACATTTGGAAAATCAAAATTTGGTCAGGCAGAGTCAGCATGGATTTATGAAGGGGAAGCCATATTTGACAAATTTGCTGGAGTTCTTTGAGGATGTAACGAACAGGGTGGATAAAGGGGAACCAGTGGATGTGGTGTATTTGGACTTCCAGAAGGCATTTGACAAGGTGTCACATAAAAGGTTACTGCACAAGATAAAAGTTCACGAGATTGGGGGTAATATATTAGCATGGATAGAAGATTGGCTAACTAACAGAAAACAAAGAGCCGGGATAAATGGTTCATTCTCTGGTTGGCAACCAGTAACGAGTGGGGTGCCGCAGGGATCAGTGCTGGGACCCCAACTATTTACAATCTATTAACGACTTGGAAGAGGGGATTGAGTGTAACGTAGCCAAGTTTGCTGACGATACAAAGATGGGAGGAAGGGTAATGTGTGAGGAGGATATAAAGAGGCTGCAAGAGGACATAGACAGGCTAGAATTTGGCAGATGGAGTACAATGTCGGAAAGCGTGAGGTCATGCACTTTGGCAGAAAAAAAAAGAGCAGGTTATTATTTAAATGGAGAAAGATTGCAAAGTGCCGCAGTACAGCGGGACCTGGAGGTACTTGTGCATGAAACACAAAAAGATAGTATGCAGGTACAGCAAGTGATCAGGAAGGCCAATGGAATCTTGGCCTTTATTGCAAAGGGGATGGAGTATAAAAGCAGGGAAGTCTTGTTACAGCTGTACAGGGTGTAAGAGAAATTTGGCATTAGGGGTACCAGCAGGACAAGAGTTAAAGTGCTGGTTCCTGCATCGACCCATAAGGAGGTAAAAGGCCTCTCTTCGGCCTTGTACCAAGGCTCCAGAAGTTATCAATTCAATAATATTCCGACAGGATATGATGCGAGAACCTAAACAGACATTGATAAGACCTTGCGAAGAGGCTCGAGGCGGACTCATGGGCACCAAGGAGAATCAGCAAATTCTGACCTAATGAAGTCATTCTAGTCACGGCCTAAGGTGGTCACAAGGGTTTTGGCCTGTCAATCCAAAGTAGCACTAATAAGGTAGTCCAATTAGAGAAGTAGTACTGATAAGGCAGTCCAATTAGAGATCTAGGGAGGTCTTACCAGGGAACGGAGGGGTTTTTGAAATGTATAAAAGTTGTATGATTGTGCTGTTCGGGGAGCATCTCCACTCACAGGCGGCTGTGATGAGAGGTGTTCACGGATGTTCATAATAAAAGATCGTTATACCTTGCCATCCGTCTCTGTCTGCTAACTCCGGGGGCTGTTTCGCGGGTCGGGGCGAGCGTCGACCCTCTATATCAGGGGGCCCGCTCATGGGAGGAGAGGCCTTCCCATTTTCCCCTTACAAGGATATTGGTGAAGCCACACCTGGAATACTGCGTGCAGTTTTGGTTTCCATATTTACGAAAGGATATACTTGCTGTGGAGGTAGTTCAGAGAAGGTTCACTAGGTTGATTCCGGAGATGAGCGGGTTGACTGATGAGGAAAGGTTGAGTAGGTTGGGCCTCTACTCATTGGAATTCAGAAGAATGAGAGGTGATCTTATCAAAATATATAAGATTATGAGGGGGTTGGACAAGGCGGATGCAGAGAGGATGTTTCCACTGATGGGAGAGACTAGACCTAGAGGGAATAATCTTAGAATAAGGGGCCATCCATTTAAAACAGAGATGAGGAGACATTTCTTCTCTGAGGGTTGTAAATCTGTGGAATTCGCTGCCTCAGAGAGCTGTGGAAGCTGGGACATTGAATAAATTTAAGACAGAAATAGACAGTTTCTTAAACGATAAGGAGATAAGAGGTTATGGGGAGCGGGCGGGGAAGTGGAGCTGAGTCCATGATCAGATCAGCCATGATCTTATTGAATGGCGGAGCAGGCTCGAGGGGCCGTATGACCTACCCCTGTTCCTATTTCTTATGTTCTTAGAGTGCCAGTCAGGGATTGGGCTTACTCCGCACCACAAGAGTTCTGTAATCCTCACATTTTGCTCTATAGGACAACCACAACCACATTATTTGTTGTTTAATACTAATTTTTTAAAAAACAAACCCACCTGCAACAAAGGCACCGTTTTCCTTCCATAGAATCATAGAACAGTACAGCACAAAAAAGGCCACTCGGCCCATCGAGTCTGGGCTGACTCTTTCGAAGAGCAACCAGTCAGTCCCCAGTCCTTAGTCCTTTCCACGTATCCCTGCAATTTTTTTCTTCTCCCAAGTATTTTTCCAGTTCCCTGTTGAAGGCTACTGTTGAATCTGTAGCCACGGCCCGATCAGGAAGTGCATTCCAAACCCTAACCACTCGTTGCGCAAAAAAGTTTTCCTCAGGTTGCCCTTCACCGTAAATCTGCGCCCTCTGGTTATTGGCGACCGTTTGTTTATTTACTCTAGCTGAACGCATGATTTTAAGTACCTCGACCAAATCTCCCCTCAGCCTTCTCTGCTCCAAAGAGAACAAGCCCAGCTTCTCCAGTCTATCTACATAATTGAAGTCCCTCATTAATTATATATAATATATATATATATATATACACACTATATATATTATATTTAAATATATATATGGTACTGAACCCTGGGGAGCTCGACTGTATACTTCCCTCCAGTCTGAAACACAGCCATTCACCACAACTCTCTCTTCTATCCTTTAACCAATGCTGTATCCATGCTGCTACTGCACTTTTTTATCACATGGGCTTCAATTTCACTAAGTATAATATGTGGTATTTTATCTTTTGAAAGTCCATATGCACTGCCCTCATCCACCCCTGCCCTCATCAAAAAACTCAAGTTAGTCAAACACTATTTGCCCTTAACAAATCCGTGCTGTCTCTCCTTTATTAGTTTATGCTTATCCAAGTTGCTACTAATATTCTCCTGGATTATTGTTTCTTAAAGCTTCCTCACCACCAAAGGTAAACTGACTGGCCTGTCTTTCTCCCCTTTTTGAACAGGGGTGTAACATTCCTTTGTCACCACCCCTGTATCTAAGGAGGATTGGAAGATTGTGGTCAGCACCTCTGCAATTTCTGCACTTACTTCCCTCAGCATCCTAGGATGCATCCCATCTGGTCCAGGCAACTTATCTACTTAAAGTACTGTCAGCCTTCCTAGTAACTCCACTTTATTTTTTTTTTATCTCATCCAGTATCCTGGTATCCTCCTCATTTACCGTAGCTTTGGCAAAGTCCTATTCCTTGATAAACACCGATACAAAGTATTCATTTAGAGCCTCAGCCATGCCTTCTGCCTCCACAAATAGACCTCCATTTTGGGCCCTTATTGGCCCCACCATTCCTCTGACAACCCTTTGTGCAGCTGCTGGGTTGTTTTGGAAGTTAGGACAGGGGATCCCGAAAAGTGCATTGAATGTTGCAAGGTCCCCGAATCAGGAAAGTTTGAAAACTACTGTTGTATGGATGGTGGGTTTCACCAACAGAGAGGATGGGTGTCAGGTTCCACCCACAGTCTAACTATTCAAATTCCAATCATTTTTATACATTTTCCCCATCGTTCGTCCTCTCCCCCCGTCCTCCATAACATTGAAGAAATAGATCATTCTGGGATGGTACAAATTACATATTAATTACAGCACAGAAAACAGGCCATTCGTCCCAACTGCTCAATGCCAGTGTTTATGCTCCACACGAACCTCCTTCCACCCCTCTTCATCTCTTCCCATCAACATAACCCTCCATTCCTTTCTCCCTCATGTGTTTATCTATCTTGCTCGGTCTGTGCAGCAGAGCTCGTCTCCAGTCGTCCTGGGTAACCCTTGCCACTGGACAAAGACCTTGCTCTGTCAAGCCTGTGTGGTGGCTGGTGTGCAACAGCCACTACACGTTAAAAACAATCCACGCACAGGCATCTTCCACCCTTCAGGATGTAGTTCGGGATCTGGAATATTAGGTCCTTCGTTGAAACACCTATGAACTCATTCCTTTCTGGTGTGGAAGCAAGCCATCCTCGCTTTGAGGGACTGCCTATGATAGAAACATAGAAAATAGGTACAGGAGTAGGCCATTCGGCCCTTCGAGCCTGCACCACCATTCAATAAGATCATGGCTGATCATTCACCTCAGTACTCCATTCCTGCGTTCTCTCCATACCCCTTGATCCCTTTAGCCTTAAGGGCCATATCTAACTCCCTTTTGAATATATCTAACGAACTGGCTTCAACCATTTTCTGTGGTAGAAAATTCCACAGGTTCACAATTCTCGAGTGAAGAAGTTTTTCCTCATCTCGGTCCTAAATATGATGATCTAGCTTCCCCTTAAAAGTCATCTATGCTATTCGCCTCAACTACTCCCTCGTGATCGCAAGTTCCACATTCTCAGCACACTCTGGGTAAAGAAGTTTCCCCTGAATTCCCGATTGATTTTATTAGTTATTATCTGATATTTATGGCCCCTAGTTTTGGACTTCCCCAAAAGTAGAAATACCTTCTCCACTTCTACCGAATCAAACCCTTTCATAATTTTAAGGACTTCTATCAGGTCACCCCTCAGCCTTCTCTTCCAGAGAAAAGAGCCCGAGCCTGTTCAGACTTTCTTGTTAGAACCTCCCACTTCTAGTATCATCGTTGTAAATCTTTACTGCGCCAACTTCTTTTTATTTCAGATTCCCAGCAGTATTTTGTTTTAAAAGTTTCCAATCCCTGGTATCAACCTGGTGAATGTTCACTAAATGCTCCCTGTTGCTTTAACGTTCGTTCTATAATGGGGCACACGGCACTCTATGGCACCTCTAACAATGCAGCACTCCCTCAGCACCGCACTGCATTGTCAGCCTCGATTGTGAGCCCGCATCCTAGAGTAGGGCTTCGACTCATAACGTCCTGAATAAAAGCTGACCAGATTGACACGTAAACTGCTGTTCGGTCATAACTATGCCATTGATATGCCCAGCTGTGAATGCCGGCATTAGAAGATATACAGATAAAAAAATCAATACACCATTTTTATCTTTTAGAAAATGTCTTTTAAAAATGCTTATACATTGACTTATTAATTGTTAAATGTTTCGCCATTTCAATTAATAATGTGTTTGTTTTCGATTCGTTGCTTAACACAAAGTTGTTTTATTGAATAAAACGGTTAGGTGTAACTGAACTTCGATTGATTCAAACTAGCGGGCCCCAGCACAGAGTCTTCGCTGTTGCTCAGAGCTGGCCAGGCTGCTAAGCTTTGGGATCTATGACTTCTTTTATGCACTGGGGAACTTGAACGAGATAATGCAGGCGATTTTTCTCCTCTGCTTTACAGTAATGGGGGTTCTTGTCCCGATACTGATACACTGAATACATCCAGTGTACTAAAAGGGCTGCAACAAGATAGCTGAAAGAGCAGATTGTACTTGTTACGGATATTTTGGTCCAATGAAAATTCTCAGCACCAAAATGTCCTCTCAAAGTATATTAGAACATTGCAATATCCATGTAACTCCTTTCCTCCTGCCCCCCCCGCCATGGATGTGTTGGCAAATTCAGGACCCTCAATCAAATGGCCCGCTGAAAGTCACTGTCAAGGCTCTCAAGATAGCAATTAGAACTGGAAGTCAACCTCAAGGCATCAAATCCAAGTGCAGTAATGGTTCCAGAGAACTGGACCACCCGCTGGTAAAGGACCCACACACGCACATCGTTATGGCTGACATTCTCCTTCCCTTTTACAAGAGGTGCCAAGGTCAATCGTACACCCTACTGCTGACTCAGTGTTTGGTTACCCCGCCAAACATTTCCTCCCTTGGCTCAGCATTCAATTTTTGTTTGATTCCACCTTTAAGAAATGCCCTGGGGACGTTTTTGTCCAAGTTAAATGCTACATAAATGCAAATTATTGCTGCTGAGGAGAGGGGGAAATGATAGAGATTCGATAGGGTAGATACAGGGGAACTGTTTACTCTGAGGGAGTAATCCAGATCAGGGGGCGGGGGGCATAATCTTAAAATTTAGGAAACACTTTTCACCCCCCACAAAGAATACTGGAAATCTGAAACGCCCCTGCCCTCAAAGCTTGTAGATGCCAAGTCAATTGAAACTTTCAAGAGAGATCATGTGTTAGACAAGTGTATTAAAGGATAGGCGAGTAAAATGGAGTTGAGCAACAGATCTAACTGGGGAAATGGTCTAATCCTGTTCGATTCAACACGGAAGGGCCGTCTTCCAATGAGATGTTAAACCAAGGTCCCATCTGCTATCGGGTGAACGCAAGATCTCCAATGGCACTATTTGGAAGAACAACTTGTATTTATATTGCCCTTTAGCAAGGTAAGGTGCTTCACAGGAGTGTTACAAGACAAAGAAATAAATCTGACACCGAGCCAGATAAGAAATAATGGCAGATGACCAAAACTTGGTCAAAGAGGCAGGTTTTAAGGAGCATCTTGAAGGAGGAAAGGTAAGGTTTAGGGAGGGAGTCCCAGAGCTTAGGACTCAGGCAGCTGAAGGCACGGCCACCAATGGTTGAGCGATTATAATCAGGGATGCTCAGGAGGGCAGAATTTGAGGAGCGCAGATATCTCGGGGGAGGCGGGGGGGGGGGGGTGTTGAGGCTGGAGGAGATTGCAGAGATAGGGAGGAGAATCCATGGAGTGATTTGTAAACAAGGATGAGAATTTTGAAATCGAGACGTTGCTTAACCGAGAGCCAATATAGGTCAGCGAGCACAGGAATGATGGGTGAGCGGGACTTGGTGCGAGTCAGGACACGGGCAGTCGAGTTTTGGATCACCTCAAGTTTACGTAGGGTAGAATGTGGGAAGCCAGCCAGGAGTGCATTGGAGTAGTCAAGTCTAGAGATATCCTTAAACTTGTATTTATACAATGCCTTTAGTAGTCAAGTCTAGAGGTAACAAAGGCATGGATGAGGGGAGCAAGGGAGTTCTCCCCAGTGTCCTGGCCAGTATTTCTTCCTAATCGAATATCAATTAAAATAATTAAAGTCATACGTCTGTATGAAACATGCTGAGTTTATGAAAGGCACTATTCTAAATGCAAGTTCTTTCTTTCAACATGGGAAGCAAAAATGGCCAACACACACTCAGCCAATGTCGAATCAATGCAGAGCAGTGATCAACAAAGCCATTCGAATGCAGAGCTACATAGTCAGAACAGCACAGTCTAAGTCAGATGAGGTGGACACTCAGTGTATAATGCCCTGGTCAGACAATAACCTCGAGTACCATTTTCAGTTCTTGTCTTTCAGACACAAGGACATTCAAGCACTGAAGAACAAAATGTCACAAGCTTTGTCCCTAGTATCAAAGATATGAAGTACTAGGATAGCCTGGAGAAACTTGGGCTTTTCAGCCTCAAAAGTTGGTGACAGAGGTGATCTTATAGACATATATAGACAAAATAGAAATGAAAAAATAAATCCGGAAAATGACTTCAAACTGAACTGCAAAGATTAGGACCAGGGGACACAGGTTCAAATGTAGGACAGTCAAGAGGTTCTTCACATGTGATCAACAGGTGGAATTAACTTCAGGACAGAGTAGAGGCAATAAACCCTGGAAACATTTAAGAAAAAAAATGGATACAATGGCGGCAGGAGGGGCAACGGCACTAATTTGGGCAAAACGGCTTTCCTCATCTGTATTTATCTTGTGATTCTGGAGAAGCTTAGACCAGAATCAACACTCGAGTACGGCAGGATGTGTTCGGCTCAGAGAAAGTTAAAGAAGCTTTGGACCGCACTGTGCATCGAGGACACTGGGCAGCAACAAGGACAGAATGATCAACTCGACAGCAACGAGGTGCGTTGGGCTGCGTGCAGTACCAAAGTATGTTATGGTCAGACAAGTGCAATGGAAGGAGTGTGCGCTGAACAGCTGAAGATCAATACTCTCGCAGGTTGATTCGTTTCCAACTAGGAAGAGCCCTGCTCTTCTTCGAATAGTGCCGTGGGATCTTTATGTCCACTTGAATGTGCAGACAGGGCTTTGCGTGAACATCTAACCTCTAATACTGACGCACTCCCTCAGTATTGCACTGAAGTGTCCGTCTAGACTATGTGCTCAAGGCCTGAAGCTGGGCTTGAACCCCGTCAACCTTGTGACTCAGAGGCAAGAGTGGTACCACTGAGCCAAGCTGACACTCCGAGGTTCGGGAAGAGATGAGAGTACGGAAAGCCACAAGTAAAAGGTTTTAAAAATGCCTATTAAAGATTTTTATATAAAACAACAGAAAACAGGGGCAACACTCCGCAGATCAGGCAGCGTCTGTGGAGAGGGAAACAGATGATCGCTCAATCAACCTGAAAGGTTACCTCAGATTTCTCTCTCCACAGACGCTGGCTGACCTGCTGAGTGTTTCCAGCATTTTCTGCTTTTATTAAGGAATTCCAGCATCTGCAGTATTTTGCTTTTACATAACATAAGAAATAGGAACAGGAGTAGGCCATACTGCCCCTCGAACCTGCTCCGCCATTCAAGAAGATCATGGCTGAGCTAATCATGGACTCAGCTCCAGTTCCCTGCCCGCTCCTCATAACCCCTTATTCGTTGAAGTGTCTATTTCTGTCTTAAATTTATTCAATGTCCCAGCTTCCACAGCTCTGAGGCAGCAAATTCCACAGATTTACAACCCTCAGAGAAGAAATTTCTCCTCATCTCAGTTTTAAATGGGTGGCCCCTTATGAAGATCATGCCCTCTAGTTCTAGTCTCCGCCATCAGTGGAAACATCCTCTCTGCATCCACCTTGTCAAGCCCCCTCATAATCTTATACGTTTCGATAAGATCACCTCTCATTCTTCTGAATTCCAGTGAGTAGAAGCCCAACCTACTCAACCTTTCCTCATAAGTCAACCCCCTCATCTCCGGAATCAATCTAGTGAACCTTCTCTGAACTGCCTCCAAAGCAAGTATATCATTTCTTAAATACGCAGTATTCCAGGTGTGGCCTCACCAATACCTTGTATAGCTGTAGCAAGACTTCCCTGCTTTTATACTCCACCCCTTTGCAATAAAGGCCAATATACCATTGGTCTTCCTGATCACTTGCTGTACCTGCATACTATCCTTTTGCGTTTCATGCACAAGTACCCCAGGTCCCGCTGTACTGCGGCACTTTGCAATCTTTCTCCATTTAAATAATAACTTGCTCTTTGATTTTTTTCTGTCAAAGTGCATGACCTCACACTTTCCAACATTATTCTCCATTTGCCAAATTTTTGCCCACTCACTTAGCCTGTCTATGTCCTTTTGTTAAAATCCTTCAGAACAGAGGGAAGCAAAGATAGAAAAAGGAGCTGGAGAATGGGTCCTGCATCAAGCACAGAGAAGAGCTCTGCTTGTTCCATGTGCCTGTCTGCTGTGCAATAAACCAAAAGCTCAAAAGTAAAGTTAAGTGTTGACACTGGGATCCTCAGCAGCCTTCTGAATGATACCCAACCTGAAGGGAGTGTTCCTACGACTGAACCATGCCTGTAATTCTCTGATCCAGCGAGAAGTCAAGCAATTCAACAACAAGAGAGGTTGTTTCCACTGGTAGGGGAGTCGAGAACTAGGGGGCACAGCCTCAAAATACGGAGGAGCCAATTTAAAACCGAGTTGAGAAAGAATTTCTTGTCCCAGAGGGTGAATCTGTGGAATTCTCTGCCCAAGGAAGCAGTTGAGGCTAGCTCATTGAATGTATTCAAGTCACAGATAGATAGATTTTTAACCAATAAGGGAATTAAGGGTTATGGGGAGAGGGCGGGTAAGTGGAGCTGAGTCCACGACCAGATCAGCCATGATCTTATTGAATGGCGGAGCAGGCTCGAGGGGCTAGATGGCCTACTCCTGTTTCTAATTCTTATAACTTGCATTTATATAGCGCCTTTAACGGAGTAAAATACCACAAGGCACTTTACAGAAGCATAATCAGACAAACATTGACCGAGCCATGTAAGGAGATATTAGGACAGGTGACCAAAAGCTAGGTCAGAGAGGTAGGTTTTAAGGAACATCTTAAAAGGAGGAGGGGGAAGAGAGTTTAGGGAGGGAATTCCAGAGGTTAGGGCCTAGGCAGCTGAAAGCATGGCCACCAATGGTGGAGCGATGAAAATTAGGACTGTACAAGAGGCCAGAATCAGAGGAATTCAGAAATTTGAAAGGTAGCGCCTGAGAGAGCGAGCGGGCTTATCTTTCTGGACGGGACTCTGCATCACAACTCAGTTCTCCAAAAAAATCCCATTTGAAATGTTAGGCTGCCTCAACTCTCTTTCAGGTTCGTTGTATCTCCAGCATTTTCTGTGCCCCTCCCCATTAGATTTTCAGGGTCTATAGTTCTTCTGTTTAATACAGTATTGTCAATTTGAAACCTAGTTATTTCTGCATGCCCACTAAATTCAAAGTCCAACCAAATAAGAGCCTTTTTAAAAAAAAAAAGGCAAGATTGAGTAGTGTGATGAAGACTGCAGTTGGGAGAGTGCAGGTATGAAATACCCACTCAGAATCAGGTCACAATTACCTCCTATCATTGCCAAGAACATCAAAGAAGCCAACTTCCGGACAGGAATCGGGGCTGTAAGGGCCGACGGAGATCTGTTTGTGCAGAGCCACGAGCTTCAGTTTCTCTTCATATGTCGGGTGAAAAGCTTTTCCGTCTTTTTCTGTAAATGGAAAGATAGGTTAGAAGGTTTCTTTTAACACGCTCCCACCGCTCCCCGACATGAAGAACATAAAAGCAGTAGGCCCCACGAGTCTGCTCCACCGTTCATGGCTGATCATCAACCTCAACTCCACTTTCCCGCCCTATCCTCATATCCCTTGATTCTCAGTGTCCAAAAAGCTAGCGATCTCAGCCTTGAAGATGCTCAATGACTGAGCATCCACATCCCTCGGGTCCAAAGATTCACAACACTCAGTGAAGAAATTTCTCCTCATCTCAATCCTAAATGGCCGACTCCATCAGGGATCGGATCCTGCCACTACTCCGCAGACTGGGAGTAAAGAACACAAGGAACTGGATCTGGGGAGACGGACGTCACGAGCCGGTGTTGGCAATCAATCTAGGAGGGTCCCAGCCAATAACTGGACTGAGTATCTATTCTACAGCAGTGGATCAGGACCCTCACCAGTCATCTTCCCGACAATGTACAGCAGCCCTGGCACTAAGTTCTTGTCCCTTGGGACATAAGTGGGTTCCGTCTGTGGGCTTTCATTCTGGCTCCTTACACCCACGTCTACTCGTCCTTTCCGAGGCGCTCCTCACTTGCGGAAAATGGTCTGTTCGGACCACAAGACCGGCTACCACATGCAGCCCCTCTCGCTAGAACCCACTCTTTACAGGTTTCTTTCCAACAAGAATTTTTTTTAAACACTGTGCTCGGAACACTACTATTGTAGGTTCAGTGTCAAAATCTACTTCCAGAGATCAAGATTAGGGGATGGGGCAAACAATCCTATTAAGTAGGATAAAGGGGGGGGAAAAGAGTTGAACCTTCCCTTGGTTAGGGGATGGGAGAACCTTCCCTTCGATTAGTGGACAGGGATGGAGAAGGAAATTAACTTTCCCGACTAGGGGACAGGAATGTCGTTGAAACTTGCCGTTGATTCGGGCAGTTAATTCATTGTTGGCGAGACACTGGCATTTTCACCTCCTTCAGGCCTTTTATGATTATTCTGGGACTCTGGCAGCAGACTGCGCTAGACTTGTTAAGTGTAGAAATTGGCAGAGCTTCAGGCCATGCCAAATCCCTGCTCCTATTGATAATCCAGCTGTTGGCCTCGCCATAGTCCCAGAACTGGCTGATGGAGGGGTGATACCATCGTGAAGCTTAACTCTGATCACTGCCGCTTCAATTTGATGCCTTTAATTTGCTTTCCTCCTTGGCCTGGAGCTGCTGATTCATGTGGGGGGTTACAGCAGCCCTCTGTACCGAACTCAAGTGGCCATGCTTGATGCGCAAGTCTAAACTGCGCGTGATGGCTGGTTATTTGACTGCATAGGATAAGTTAAGCCTGATCCTGTCCTCAACTCACACCAACACCCAGGCAGTTCCCGGGAAAAATAGTGGCTAGTGATCAGGAACCCCGGCAAATGCTCCCTCATCTACCCCCCCCCCCACGCGGTGGGCAACCATAGAGTCCTAGTCAGTACCCCAGTTGAGAACAGTGAGGTCAGCACAGAGCTTGCTGGTGCAGTAGTTCAGCAGGGGCTGTATTCACACACCGAGAAGGAGATCCTTTCTTGTTCACAATTGTTCCAGTCACAGGACTCAACCACCACCCCCGCCTGCCAAAACACATGACAAAGTCCATTACAATACTGACCCCTCTGATCGAGCCAAGGGCTTTAGTGCGTAGGCTTTGAACCAGAACACCCCCCTGACCCGAGGGGATTGGCAAGCTCGTCGGAGTCCTGTATTGGCTGACTTACGGACATTACTTCTGCTGCTGCATACACTTCCTGCAAACTGAACATGTAGATGCATTTATAGGGAAGCTAGATAAACAAGTCTTCCTCGATTCCGAGGGACTGCCTATGATGATGATGAGATAAGCATATAAGGGAGAAAGGAATCGCAGGATATGCTGATCAGGTGAGATGAAGGAGAGGTGGGAGGAGGCGTGTGTGGAGTATAAAGGCTGGCAGAAACGAGCTCGGCCAAATGGCCTGTTTCTGTGCTGTACATTCGATGTAATATGTGTTCAGACTCAGTCTTTCGACAGTTCGGAACAGGCATCTCAGGGGTGTGCAGTGTCATCAGGTTTCCTGTCCTAAAGTACATTAGTGATCCAGATGGGTTTTTACGACAATCCACCTGCTTCATGGTCACTTTTACTGACACCAGATTATATAAACTGGATTCAAGTTCTCAAACTGGCACAGTGGGATTGGAACTCACATTCTCTGAATTAAGTGACAGCCGTGGCTCAGTGGGTAGCAATCTCACCTGTCAGGTGAATTCATGGCCCCTCCAGGGACTTGAGCACATAATCCAGGCTCACTTCAGTGCAGTACTGAGGGAGCACTGCACTGTCGGATGAGACGTTAAACCAAGGCCCTGTCTGCCCTCTCAGATGGGCATAAAAGACCCCATGGCACTATTTCTAAGAGCAGGAAAGTTTTTCCTGGAGCCCTGCAACCAACATCACTGAAAAATATCTGGTCATTTTCACATTGCTATTTGTGGGAGCTTGCTGTGCGCACGACGGCACAGCAAGCTGCGCATGTCCTACATACTGCAACAGTGACTACGCTTCAAAAGTGCTTCATTGGCTGTAAAGCGCTTTGCAACATCCTGGGGTCATGATAGGCACTATACAAGTGCAAGTTTTTTTTCTTACTGCTCCAGTAACATAACCACCATACAACTGGACCCAAGTGTTCAGTGACAGTTCACCCATTACATGAATGTAACTTGATACATAGCTGCTCTGGAATCAATGGTCCCAGAAGTTTCAGTGTCTAGGGAACAAAACTGGAGGGTACACATAATCCCGAACACATTATCTGGGCCCCATGATCGAATTCAACTGGCCAATTCATCAACAGGCGTTTACAGGCCTATTATAAAAGTACCAAGTTTCACAATGCAATTCCACTCTCTAAAATTCACTTATCTAGGAACAGCTTTCATTAATCATTTAAAAAAAAACACGAGATTACCAACAGGATCGTGAAAGAGCATTTAACTTAACATTTATAAAGCTGTTAACCTGTCAAACACAATGTTCCACAGATGGTTATAAATATATAAATTAATCAGTAGGAGGGTGAAGTGAAAAAAATAATGGCATTCTAAAATGAAATTATACCAGTCAATCACTGACATTTCACACGGGAGAGCAAAGACAAAATGTATTCTTCAGATGGAGTGAGGTTAGAGGGTCAGAGATAAATGGATCAGGGCGAGCAGACATCAATCAGCCTCCATTTTAAATTTATATATATTTGGCCCTTGTTTTTATTTGATACTTTGATTATTGTCAACCATAGAAAGTACAGCAATTCAGGAAGCAGGGTTGGTTGGAACACAAGAATTTTCCGATACAGGGTGAGGGGCCGAATGCCCCACCCTCCCTATTGTGCTGTAAGATGCCCGGCCATTCAAGACTGGGGAGCTGGGAGACACAAATTGGAGGTACTACAGTGCCACTACTGACAGAGGGCCGCAAATACAGCGTGACAAACTTACAGGGGCAGTCTCCATTATAAATCATAGCATCATGGAGCACAGGGGGAGGCCATTCAGCCCATCCTGTCTGTGCCAGCTGAACCACTCCCCTGCTCTTTCCCCAAGTGTGGACACAGGAATTTATAATGGCAAAGCTAAGACTGCATCAGCTAACTAATGGAAAATAGTGGCGTCACTGCAGAAAATGGCTCTTTTCAATCAGTAAAGCAGCAATAAAATTAATATGCCGGCAAGTCAATGAATACAGGAACACACAGCCCGTCACAAATTTGAACCCGAGGCCTCTCACCTTTCTGCCCTGGTACATCGGAAAGTGTTTACTCTCTCTCAAATACTTTATGTACCTCTGTACAATCCCTTCAGTGATGTCCATGGGGCTGACGAGCCCCGCACTCTAACCGAGTGTCAAGTTTAAAGAATAATGGTAGGAAATCGCTTATTTTCTCCAAAATTTCTCAAGGGGAGAGAACCTGAAGCAGGTTTTGAAATGTTTATGGACGCCAGCCTTATGGCAAATGATAGAATGTTACAGCACAGAAGGAGTCCATTCAGCCCACAAGCCCATGCGGCTCTTTGAACGAGCGAGCCAATTAGTTCCACTCCCTCGATCTTAACTCTCAGCCTTAAGTTCGCTCTTTGAAAGAGCTATTCAACCAGTCCCACTCTCTGCCCTTTTCCTATAGCCCTGCAAATATTTCCCCTACCAAATATTTATCGAATTCCCTTTTCAAAGTTAACATTGAATCTGCTTCCACCCCCTTCAGGCAGTGCATTCAGATCATAACTTACTGTATAAAGAAAATAACATGTCCTGGTCTCCCCTCTTGTTTGCTCTTCTGCTAATTATCTTAAATCTGTGCCTTCCAGTTACCATCCCTCCAACCAGTGGACAGTTTGTCCCCATCTACTTTATTAAAATCCCTCATAATTGAGCACCTACATTAAAATCTCCCCTTGACCTACACTGCTCGAAGGAGAACAATCCCAGCTTCCCCCGTCCCTCCTCTCTCTAAAAGCAGGGTAAGTATACAAAAACACACACACACAGAGAAAATCATTAGACAGCAGCTCCAAATTACCCAAACTCTTGGAAACAGAGAGGCTGAATCCAATATACTTGTTCAACATGAAGAAAAGGCTTGAGCGGGTAAATAGTGAAAGAGTACCTGTGTTGCATTTGGTCAGTTAGTCAGTAACAAGCAAGCATCAATTTAGGATAACTATTAAAACCTTTACCACAAGGGACTATTGGAGACAAGTCGAAGAGGACACGAGAGAAGAAATGAGATAATCACTCGGAGAAAATAAAAGGATTAAGGGTACGAGGGAAGAACGTGGAAATAGGATCAGAAGAGATAACTGATTTGTCGCTAGATGGGTCAAGTAGCCTCGTCCAGTGCTGAAGGTTCTATGGCTTTGTGACATACAATCCAAAACCAGAAAATAATTTCCAAAGAGAATCTCCGAAGAGATAAACTGAGAATTGAAGCCAGGTAGTGGGATGGTGTCCCTACATTACAACAGTGGACCACCCCGACACCACCGCAGGTCGGGAGTTTAAGAGCTGGAGCGAGCCCACTGCAGCTTCCAGCGCGAGTCGACACAAATGTGCGACGGCTTCGAGGTGGGCGACTGGGTGACATCATCAGGACCCAGGACGCCATTTGGAGCGTGGGTAGAGCCCTGGTGCGACGGAGTACGTTCGCGGCGGCAAACGAGAGTACGGGGCCCAAAAGAGTGAGGGCTCAGGGGCAGTACGGACCAGCCCACACTGCGATGTGTGCGCGCACTAGGTCCATGCAGCAGAGCTGGTCTCCAGTCGTCCTGGTTAACCCTTGCCACTGGATAAACCTAGCTCTGTCGAGCCCGTGTGGTGGCCGATGTATAACGGTCACCACACGTTAAAACAATCCACGCACAGGCATCTTCCACCCTTCAATTGGAGTTCAGGGGGAACATCGGGTCCTTCATTGAAACATCTGTGAACTCATGTGGAAGCAAGTCATCCTCGTTCAAGGGACCGTCTATGATGAGTACACTTCAAAAAGTATTTAATTGGCTTTAAAGCACTTTGGGGCATCCCGAGGTCATGAAAGACACGATATAAATGCAAGTTCTTCCCCTCCCATTACAACACACAAGCAGGCTATCAGCCCATTCGTCAATCTCCCTTTCACTCCCTGTGCCCTTTAATGTTCTCTTGATCAAGCAACTACCCAATTCTATTTTAAACAACTGATGAGTGCCGCTTCCACAACAGTTTGTGGAAGAGAATTAGTCTTGTGATCATCTCAACTCACTGTCACGCCAACGAGCAGAAATAATCTCTCACTATTTACCTCATCATAATCTTGAAGACGTTGTCTTGGGTCACTCTTTAACCTTCTCAGCACTGGTGTAAAATGCCCCAACTTCTCAAGTCTCTCTTCATAACCGTAAACCCTCATTCCTCGTAATATCCTACTGATCCACACTGGACACTTTCAACCTCTAATAAAACCATTTAACGTGCTGTGCAAGTCAAGTATAGCCATAAATGCATTATTGTAGCATTCCTCAATGGCTCACTTGTTAACTGTATTCCCTCCCTACTTGTGAACCTGAACCACACAGAACAAAGAAGTCCCAACGTACATCTTTGGTCTGTGCTGGTTTGGCTGATCTTAAGAACAAACGAACTTGCATTTTTATAGCACCTTCCACAACCTCAGGTCGTCCCATAGAAATATAGAAAATAGGTGCAGGAGTAGGCCATTCGGCCCTTCGAGCCTGCACCACCATTCAATAAGATCATGGCTAATCATTCACCTCAGTACCCCATTCCTGCTTTCTCTCCATACCCTTTGATCCCCCATATCTAACTCCCTTTTGAATATATCTAATGAACTGGCATCAACAACTCTCTGCGGTAGAGAATTCCACAGGTTCACAACTCTCTGAGTGAAGAAGTTTCTCCTCATCTCAGCCCTAAATGGCTTACCCCTTATCCTTAGACTGTGTCCCCTGGTTCTGGACTTCCCCAACATCAGGAACATTCTTCCTGCATCTAACCTGTCCAATCCCGTCAGAATTTTATATGTTTCTATGAGATCCCCTCTCATTCTTCTAAATTCCACTGAATACAGGCCCAGTCGATCCCAAAGCACTTCACAGCCAATGAAGTACATTCTGAAGCGGAGTCACTGTTGTAATGTAGGAAACGTGTTAGTAGAGTTGTGCACGGAAAGCTCCCACAAACAGTAATGGGATATTGTTCGTATTAAATAGAGAGAGAATACCTGTATTGCATTTGATCAGTGATCGTATTAAATGCTGGAGCAGGCTCGAGGGGCCGTATGGCCTACTCCTGCTCTTATAATGACCAGATCATCTGTTTTAGTGATCCACACGGTGTACTTTCCAGCACAGGGCATTGTTCAGGTATGACGAAAGGTCATCGACCTGAAACCTTGACTCTGTCTCTCTCTCCACAGATGCTGCCTGGCCTGCTGAGTAGTTCCTGGTTTTTATTTCAGATTTCCAACATGCGCAGTATTTTTCTTTTGTATGTGTTTTCGTGATGCTAGTTGAGGAATAAATATTGGACAGAAAATGTTACTATCAGCTTCAGTGCCTCGAATCTGGGTGAGGTTTGAAAACAAAAAAAACAAAATTATTCATGCCCGAACAATGCACTGTGATGGAAAGTACACCTGTGTGGATGCCAGGCGATGCACTCCTCAGTCAAAAAGCCCACTGATACAAGCGAAGGACAGCTATTTGGATGAAGTACTGGGGTTTTTGGAGGGGGGGGGGAAGGGAAGGGAAGGGAGAGAAGGGAACTTACTATCACAACATGGTGGCATCATTCACATTATAAATCATCAGTTCTAACTATTTGACACCTAGTTTCAACCCACTGGGTCTCGGTAACCTCGCCATCAATTGCATTCCAGGTGTTTATTGCAGCTTCTGCCACAGTCTGCCAGACCCACAAAAACCTTTTCAGAATGCAAAAAAGTTGCTCAGCTTAGCGGCAACAGGCAAGCAGAACTAAACTGGTCGTCAACTGCAACAGGGATCATTAGAAACAGGAGAGCCCAGAGAACAACCGCGATAAAGCGTCCCGCAATCCAGAGACAACGCAAGCTTGCATCGCAACTGTGCAGCTAGCAAAGTAACGCAACATGTTTGGAAACATACACCCACCCCATCACCACTGCAAAACATCAGTTAATTACAAAGAAACCCTTTAGGAAGCAGGAAGCTGCTGTGTTTAAAAATGCAACAGGGTTGGTTCACCAACAGTAGAATCGAACAGATACGAGTACTGCTCGCTCTATTTCACCACCACTCTGTCCAACGTCCGCTGCTTAAGATGCTGACTCATGTTGGGAGTATGATTCCCACAGGTGCCAATGCTCAACCATCATGTACAAAGTTTCTGGTGAAAGTGGGCAGGCTTTGGGAGGGGGGGGGGGGGGGGGGTGAAAGAGGAGGCCGAGGAAAGAGGGCCAAGCCTGATGGTCTCCTCACCCAGTACCCACGAACTAGGGGTGGGAGAAACACTAGCCAGGGTGCCTGCTTACTATAGAGACCAGTACTGGAAAGTAGAATTGCCCTGGTGAGTGGGGACAGATTTGGGCTCATCTCTGTGGTCGAAGAAGTCTGACACCAACTGTCTATGCTCATGTATGGAGAATGGTCACTAGTGCAAAGTAAAGCCCTCTTCGAGGGAAGATCCCCCTACCCCAGCAAGTGGTTTCAAGTGGGCCAGGGGAGGGCAGAGAGAAAACTATACAGACAAAACAGAATCTGGCCTGTTCAGTTAACCAAGTCATAGAAATCACAACACAGATCAACTAAAACAAGATACTCTCATCCCACTGCCCTGTCAGATGAGTGGCATCCAGATAAACAGTTCTTATTTTTTATATGATGCAGTTATATGGAAGTTACAACACAGGAACAGGCCATTCAGGCCCAACAAGTCAGTCTGGTGTTGGTGTCCCCTCCACATGAGCAATAGCCCTTTTCTCATGAAGCAGCTCATTCCCATACTCCTTTATTCTGTGGCTCAATGGGTAGCGCTGTCGCCTCGGAGTAAAAAAGTGTGTTCAAATCCCACTCCTGAGACTTGAGCACAAAAATCTAGGCTGACACTCCAGTGCAGTGCTGAGGGAGTGCTGCACTGTCGGAGGTGCCGTCTTTCGGATGAGGCGTTAAGCCGAGACCCCGTTTTCTCTCTCAGGTGGCCATAAAAGATCCCACGGCACTATTCCGAAGAGGAGCAGGGGTGTCACCCCCGGTGTCCCGGCCAATATTTACCCCTTAATCAACATCACTAAAACAAATTATCTGGTCATTATCACATTGCTGTTTGTGGGAGCTTGCTGTGAGCAAATTGGCTGCATTACGACAGTGACACTTCAAAAGTACTTCACTAGCTGTAAAGCGCTGTGGGACGTCCCGAGGTCAGGAAAGGTGCTACATAAATGCAAGACTTTCTATTATTGTTTCCTTTAACCACCTAGCTAACCATTTCTCAAATGTTAGTCTCTGCTTCCATCACCAGCTCCTGTAATGCACTCCACAGCCTCACAGTCCTCTGTATAAAAAGTTGATCTAGTATTATTTATAGTTAAATGGCAAAACATACAGCAACTGGGAAATAGAGAATAGTTGATTGGAACTTCTCTGCAATATCAGCTGAGGAACTGAGACACAAAATTGAGGTGTGACAGTTCCAACAACAGCGGGTGGCGTAATTACAGGGTGGCAAATTTACATCGGCAGTTCGGCAAAAAATGTGGACATCGGTATTTATACTGGGAAAAATTGACAGGAAATCTACAATGTACAGTTTTGGTCTCCTGGGATGGGGGGGTATTGTCCTACGGGGGGGGGGGGGGGTGAGATTGAGGAAACGAGGCCTACGTTCCCTAGAAGAATGAGAGGTGATCTCACTGAAACATCTAAAATTCTGACAGAGCTTAACAGGGTAGATGCCGAGAGGTTGTCTCCCCTGGCTGGAGAGTCTCGAACTAGGAGGGGGCGTCAGTCTCAGGATAAGAGGTCGGTCATTTAGGACTGAGAGGAGGAGAAATTTCTTCACTCAGAGGGTGGTGAATCTCTGGAATTCTTCCCCAGTCACTGAGTATATTCAAGTCAGAGATCGATAGATTTTTGGATACTAAGAGAGCCAAGGGATATGGGGATAGTGCAGGAAGGTGGCATTGAGGTCAATCAGATCATCTTATTGAATGGCAGAGCAGGCTCAAAGGGTCAAATGGCCTACTCCTGCTCCTATTTCTTATGTTCCTAAAGTGTACTCAGAGGCAAGATTTTTAATACAGATGTTCAATAAATATTTTAAATGAAGCAGCATTTTAAATATACACTATATATTTTGCATATAAAATGAATATATTAAAATCTTACACTTCCTGTTAACTTTTTTCAATTATGTCCACATTTCTAATTGAAATTATCCATGTAACCTCATCAACCTGCAATTACACCCTCCCCTTAGTCGAGGTGCCTGTGACACCACTGGTGCAACGACACCACAACAAATTTACATCAATACAAACAGGGACATCATTTCTAAAATGGGAAAATATTTGAAAAGGACTTTGAAACGGAGACTGAACTATATTCACAACTCTTGTCCAATTATGCTCCAGCCTTCTAACCCCGCTTCTCTTGAAGGCTATAATTTGGTTTTGACTCCGTGTTACACGACAGATCAGCTAGTAATTATAATAAAGCACTTTAGATACTACACAGCATTTTAAAAACATTTAATGCTTTAAAAGTGCACATTGTACGCGATCATCACCATCTAAATATACGTGAATTATACTGTTGAGAGTCTAGATAAACTGGGATTGTTCCCCTTAGAGCAGAAAAGGTTAAGGGGAAAGGAATGTTCAAACCTATGAGGGGTTTGAATGGAGTAAATAAGGAGGATTGGTAACCAAAGGACACAGATTTAAGATAACTGGCAAAAGAACCAGAGGCGAGTTGCAGAGAAGACTCTGGAAAGGATGAGCAGGCTGGATTTCTTTTCTCTTTAAAATTATAAAAAGATATTGATAGAGTAAATAGAGAGTGTTTCCACTTGTGGGGAAGAGCAAAACTTGAGGCCATCAATACAGGATAGTCACCAAAAATCAAATAGGGAATTCAGAAGGAACTTCTTTACCCAGAGAGTGGCGAGAAGGTGGAACTCGCTACCACAGGGAGCGTTGAAGTGAATAGTATAAATGTATTTAAGGGGTTGCTTATGTAGCCTAGGAGGGAGAAGGGATTAGGGGGTTATGCGGGTAAGAGTTAGATGAGGAAAGACAGGAGGAGAATTGAGATGAGCATAAACTACGCCATGGACAGGTTGGGCCAAATGACCTACGTAAGTTTTTTTTTAAAAACACAGCAAGTTGATTTGATCTGGAATGCTCTGCCTGAAAGGGCGGTGGAAGAATAGTAATATTCAAAAGGGTATTGGATACATACTTGGAAGAGGAAAAAGTGTGCAGGGTGATGGGGACAGAGGGGATGGAGTATAAAAGCAGGGAAGTCTTGCTACAGTTATACAGGGTATCGGTGAGGCCACACCTGGAACACTGCGTGCAGTTTTGGTTTCCATATTTACGAAAGGATATACTTGCTTTGGAGGCAGCTCAGAGAAGGTTCACCAGGTTGATTCCGGGGATGAAGATGGATTGACTTATGGAGGAAAGGTTGAGTAGGTTGGGCCTCTACTCATTGGAATTCAGAAGAATGAGAGGGGATCTTATCGAAACGTACAAGATTGGGAGGGGGGCTTGACTTATGAGGAAAGGTTGGGGACAGCGGGGGAGCAATGGGACCCATTGGATCACTCTGCCCAAGAGCCAGCACAGGCTCGGTGGGCCGAATGGCCTGCTCCTGTGCCGGATGATCCGAATAGAAGTTAATGTGACATCTATAAACAGGACCGTGCACACATAATAACTTTATTTTAAACATAATTGCTATTAATGATGAAAGAGTGTGGGAGGGGGTGCTGTACCTTTGAAGAATTTGAGAGCTAGACAGTAGAGTTCAGTGAGGAGGAAGCCCCACTGCCTCTCCATCTCCTCGGCCTGTGACTGGGCCTCCTCCTCCTCCTCCTCCTGCTCCTGCTCCTGCTGCTGCTGCTCCTCTTCCCCGGCGGCGGCGGCCCGTCCATCCCCAGAGCCTGAGCCCGGCCCGCTCCCGGGCCCCGCGGGACTGGGCTGTGGATGAGCGTTGCCGAGCGAGGCCTGTTGCGGCTTGCTGTCGTCGAGCGCTCCGTCCTCCGGGTCCGGGCTCAGCGTCAGGCCGTCGATGGACACTTCCAGCCGCCCGCTGCCCGAGCTACCCTGGGCCGCCGCCATCATCTTCAGCATCGCCGCGGCGCTGGCCCTCTCTGGCCCCGCCTCCCGCTCCGCCCCAGGCCCCGCCTCCCGGGACCCGGCCCAGGCTCCGCCCCCCGCCACCTCACCAGGCCCGCGCGCGCACTTCCGCCCCCCCCCTCGCGCGCACCGGAAGCACTGCGGCCCCACTCCGCCCACAGGGGTTGCCGGGAGACAGGGCAGTCCAGTCAGGCTGTCAGTGGCAACTCTTTTGATAGGAGACAAAATTAACCAGTTAAGTCACGTGCCCCCAAACATTTTTCAACTGCCCTTTTTTTGTTTTTTTTTTAACTTTTTTTTTGTGATTTTTTTTTGCTGTCAGTGGCAATCCCTGCTTCACCTCTCACCTCCTGGCATTTCAGGTGATTTCACTTAATCCATGTCAGGTGATTTCACTTTGTTAATTTCAGGTGATTTCACTTAATTCATTTCAGGTGATTTCACTGTTAATTTCAGGTGATTTCACTTAATTCATTTCAGGTGATTTCACTGTTAATTTCAGGTGATTTCACTTAATTCATTTCAGGTGATTTCACTGTTAATTTCAGGTGATTTCACTTAATTCATTTCAGGTGATTTCACTGTTAATTTCAGGTGATTTCACTGAATTCATTTCAGGTGATTTGACTGTTAATTTCAGGTGATTTCACTTAATTCATTTCAGGTGATTTCACTTTGTTAATTTCAGGTGATTTCACTGAATTCATGTCAGGTGATTTCACTTTGTTAATTTCAGGTGATTTCACTGAATTCATTTCAGGTGATTTCATTTTGTTAATTTCAGGTGATTTCACTGAATTCATTTCAGGTGATTTCATTTTGTTAATTTCAGATGATTTCACTGAATTCATTTCAGGTGATTTCACTTTGTTAATTTCAGGTGATTTCACTGAATTCATTTCAGGTGATTTCACTTTGTTAATTTCAGGTGATTTCACTTAATTCATGTCAGGTGATTTCACTTTGTTAATTTCAGGTGATTTCACTGAATTCATTTCAGGTGATTTCACTGTTAATTTCAGGTGATTTCACTTAATTCATTTCAGGTGATTTCACTTAATTCATTTCAGGTGATTTCACTGTTAATTTCAGGTGATTTTACTGAATTCATTTCAGGTGATTTCACTGTTAATTTCAGGTGATTTCACTTTGTTAATTTCAGGTGATTTCACTTTGTTAATTTCAGGTGATTTCACTGAATTCATTTCAGGTGCTTTCACTTTGTTAATTTCAGGTGATTTCACTTTGTTAATTTCAGGTGATTTCACTGAATTTATTTCAGGTGATTTCACTTTGTTAATTTCAGGTGATTTCACTGAATTCATTTCAGGTGATTTCACTTTGTTAATTTCAGGTGATTTCACTGAATTCATTTCAGGTGCTTTCACTTTGTTAATTTCAGGTGATTTCACTTTGTTAATTTCAGGTGATTTCACTGAATTCATTTCAGGTGATTTCACTTTGTTAATTTCAGCTGATTTCACTTAATTAATTTCAGGTGATTTCATTTTGTTAATTTCAGGTGATTTCACTGAATTCATTTCAGGTGATTTCACTGTTAATTTCAGGTGATTTCACTTAATTCATTTCAGGTGATTTCACTTTGTTAATTTCAGGTGATTTCACTGAATTCATGTCAGGTGATTTCACTTTGTTAATGTCAGGTGATTTCACTGAATTCATTTCAGGTGATTTCATTTTGTTAATTTCAGGTGATTTCACTGAATTCATTTCAGGTGATTTCATTTTGTTAATTTCAGATGATTTCACTGAATTCATTTCAGGTGATTTCACTTTGTTAATTTCAGGTGATTTCACTGAATTCATTTCAGGTGATTTCACTGTTAATTTCAGGTGATTTCACTTAATTCATTTCAGGTGATTTCACTGAATTCATTTCAGGTGATTTCACTGTTAATTTCAGGTGATTTTACTGAATTCATTTCAGGTGATTTCACTGTTAATTTCAGGTGATTTCACTTTGTTAATTTCAGGTGCTTTCACTTTGTTAATTTCAGGTGATTTCACTTTGTTAATTTCAGGTGATTTCACTGAATTCATTTCAGGTGATTTCACTTTGTTAATTTCAGGTGATTTCACTGAATTCATTTCAGGTGATTTCACTTTGTTAATTTCAGGTGATTTCACTTAATTCATGTCAGGTGATTTCACTTTGTTAATTTCAGGTGATTTCACTGAATTCATTTCAGGTGATTTCACTGTTAATTTCAGGTGATTTCACTTAATTCATTTCAGGTGATTTCACTGAATTCATTTCAGGTGATTTCACTGTTAATTTCAGGTGATTTTACTGAATTCATTTCAGGTGATTTCACTGTTAATTTCAGGTGATTTCACTTTGTTAATTTCAGGTGCTTTCACTTTGTTAATTTCAGGTGATTTCACTTTGTTAATTTCAGGTGATTTCACTGAATTCATTTCAGGTGATTTCACTTTGTTAATTTCAGGTGATTTCACTGAATTCATTTCAGGTGATTTCACTTTGTTAATTTCAGGTGATTTCACTGAATTCATTTCAGGTGCTTTCACTTTGTTAATTTCAGGTGATTTCACTTTGTTAATTTCAGGTGATTTCACTGAATTCATTTCAGGTGATTTCACTTTGTTAATTTCAGCTGATTTCACTTAATTAATTTCAGGTGATTTCATTTTGTTAATTTCAGGTGATTTCACTTAATTAATTTCAGGTGATTTCACTGTTAATTTCAGGTGATTTCACTTAATTAATTTCAGGTGATTTCACTGTTAATTTCAGGTGATTTCACTTAATTCATGTCAGGTGATTTCACTTTGTTAATTTCAGGTGATTTCACTGTTAATTTCAGGTGATTTCACTTAATTCATTTCAGATGATTTCACTTTGTTAATTTTAGTTGATTTCACTTAATTCATTTCAGGTGATTTCACTTTGTTAATTTCAGGTGATTTCACTTAATTCATTTCAGGTGATTTCACTTAATTCATTTCAGGTGATTTCACTTTGTTAATTTCAGATGATTTCACTGTTAATTTCAGGTGATTTCACTTAATTCATTTCAGGTGATTTCACTTTGTTAATTTCAGGTGATTTCACTTAATTCATGTCAGGTGATTTCACTTTGTTAATTTCAGGTGATTTCACTTAATTCATGTCAGGTGATTTCACTTTGTTAATTTCAGGTGATTTCACTTAATTCATTTCAGGTGATTTCACTTAATTCATGTCAGGTGATTTCACTTAATTCATGTCAGGTGATTTCACTTTGTTAATTTCAGGTGATTTCACTTAATTCATGTCAGGTGATTTCACTTTGTTAATTTCAGATGATTTCACTTAATTCATTTCAGGTGATTTCACTTTGTTAATTTCAGGTGATTTCACTGTTAATTTCAGGTGATTTCACTTAATTCATTTCAGGTGATTTCACTGAATTCATTTCAGGTGATTTCACTTTGTTAATTTCAGGTGATTTCACTTAATTCATTTCAGGTGATTTCACTTTGTTAATTTCAGGTGATTTCACTTAATTCATTTCAGGTGATTTCACTTTGTTAATTTCAGATGATTTCACTGTTAATTTCAGGTGATTTCACTTAATTCATGTCAGGTGATTTCACTTTGTTAATTTCAGGTGATTTCACTGTTAATTTCAGGTGATTTCACTTAATTCATTTCAGGTGATTTCACTTTGTTAATTTCAGGTGATTTCACTTAATTCATTTCAGGTGATTTCACTTAATTCATTTCAGGTGATTTCACTTTGTTAATTTCAGATGATTTCACTGTTAATTTCAGGTGATTTCACTTAATTCATTTCAGGTGATTTCACGTTGTTAATTTCAGGTGATTTCACTTAATTCATTTCAGGTGATTTCACTTAATTCATGTCAGGTGATTTCACTTTGTTAATTTCAGGTGATTTTACTTAATTCATGTCAGGTGATTTCACTTTGTTAATTTCAGGTGATTTCACTGTTAATTTCAGGTGATTTCACTTAATTCATTTCAGGTGATTTCACTGAATTCATTTCAGGTGATTTCACTTTGTTAATTTCAGGTGATTTCACTTAATTCATTTCAGGTGATTTCACTTTGTTAATTTCAGGTGATTTCACTTAATTCATTTCAGGTGATTTCACTTTGTTAATTTCAGATGATTTCACTGTTAATTTCAGGTGATTTCACTTAATTCATGTCAGGTGATTTCACTTTGTTAATTTCAGGTGATTTCACTGTTAATTTCAGGTGATTTCACTTAATTCATTTCAGGTGATTTCACTTTGTTAATTTCAGGTGATTTCACTTAATTCATTTCAGGTGATTTCACTTAATTTATGTCAGGTGATTTCACTTTGTTAATTTCAGGTGATTTCACTTAATTCATGTCAGGTGATTTCACTTTGTTAATTTCAGGTGATTTCACTGAATTCATTTCAGGTGATTTCACTTTGTTAATTTCAGGTGATTTCACTGTTAATTTCAGGTGATTTCACTTAATTCATTTCAGGTGATTTCACTTAATTCATTTCAGGTGATTTCACTTTGTTAATTTCAGGTGATTTCACTTAATTCATTTCAGGTGATTTCACTTAATTTATGTCAGGTGATTTCACTTTGTTAATTTCAGGTGATTTCACTTAATTCATGTCAGGTGATTTCACTTTGTTAATTTCAGGTGATTTCACTGAATTCATTTCAGGTGATTTCACTTTGTTAATTTCAGGTGATTTCACTGTTAATTTCAGGTGATTTCACTTAATTCATTTCAGGTGATTTCACTGAATTCATTTCAGGTGATTTCACTTTGTTAATTTCAGGTGATTTCACTTAATTCATTTCAGGTGATTTCACTTTGTTAATTTCAGGTGATTTCACTGAATTCATTTCAGGTGATTTCACTTTGTTAATTTCAGGTGATTTCACTGAATTCTTTTCAGGTGATTTCACTTTGTTAATTTCAGGTGATTTCACTTAATTCATTTCAGGTGATTTCACTTTGTTAATTTCAGATGATTTCACTGTTAATTTCAGGTGATTTCACTTAATTCATTTCAGGTGATTTCACTTTGTTAATTTCAGGTGATTTCACTTAATTGATGTCAGGTGATTTCACTTTGTTAATTTCAGGTGATTTCACTTAATTCATTTCAGGTGATTTCACTTTGTTAATTTCAGGTGATTTCACTTAATTCATGTCAGGTGATTTCACTTTGTTAATTTCAGGTGATTTCACTTAATTCATTTCAGGTGATTTCACTTTGTTAATTTCAGGTGATTCACTTAATTCATGTCAGGTGATTTCACTTAATTAATTTCAGGTGATTTCACTTTGTTAATTTCAGGTGATTTCACTTAATTCATTTCAGCTTTTGCTCACCTGCCCTAATTTCTCTTTCTGTGACTTGGTGTTCAGCCCGACTGCCTGCCTCTCTTCCACGGTTAGATTCGAGCCAGTGTGTCCTTGGAGATGGAACACGCGGTGTCCAGTGGTACGCTCGCGGCCTTCCGTGAGTGGTGGGCACCGGAGGGACTGGAGTGCATCATCATCCCTAGCAACCAAATTCAAATTTGATTAAAGGTTTTTGTTAAAGTTTTAAAATGTTAATTTCTGGGTTCTAGTCCCTTGTCAAAAGGGGGTATTTGATTTTACTATCAACATAATAGTTGTGGCTCGCTGTCAACTGTTGTCTCATAATCACTCCTGTGAAGCGCCTGGGGGAGGTTTTTGTACATTAAAGGCACAATATAGACCAGTTAGCCTAACATCTGTTGTTGGGAAAATGTTGGAGTCCATTATTGAAGAAGCAGTAGCAGGACATTTGGAAAAGAAAATTCAGTCAGGCAGAGTCAACATGGATTTATGAAGGGGAAGTCATGTTTGACAAATTTGCTGGAATTCTTTGAGGATGTAACGAACATGGTGGATAAAAGGGAACCAGTAGATGTGGTGTATTTGGACTTCCAGAAGGCATTTGACAAGGTGTCTTCACAAGATAAAAGTTCATGGGGTTGGGGGTAATATATTAGCATGGAGAGAGGATTGGCTAGCTAACAGAAAACAGAGAGTCGGGATAAATGGGTCATTTTCTGGTTGGAAATCAGTAACTAGTGGGTGCCGCAGGGATCAGTGCTGGGGCCCCAACTATTTACAATCTATATAAACGACTTTGAAGAAGGGACTGAGTGTAACGTTGCCAAGTTTGCTGACGATACAAATATGGGAGGAAAAGCAATGTGTGAGGAGGACACAAAAAATCTGCAAAAGGACATAGACAGGCTAAGTGAGTGGGCAAAAATTTGGCAGATGGAGTATAATATTGGAAAGTGTGAGGTCATGCACTTTGGCAGAAAAAAATCAAAGAGCAAGTTATTATTTAAATGGAGAAAAATTGCAAAGTGCTGCAGTACAAGGGGACCTGGGGATGCTTGTGCATGAAACACAAAAGGTTAGTATGTAGGTACAGCAAGTGATCAGGAAGGCCAATGGAACCTTGGCCTTTATTGCAAAGGGGATGGAGTATAAAAGCAGGAAGGCTTGCTACAGCTGTACAGGGTATTGGTGAGGCCACACCTGGAATACTGCATGCAGTTTTGGTTTCCATATTTCTGAAAGCATATACTTGCTTTGGAGGCAGTTCAGAGAAGGTTCACTAGGTTGATTCCGGGGATGAGGAAGTTGACTTATGAGGAAAGGTTGAGTAGGTTGGGCCTCTACTCATTGGAATTCAGAAGAATGAGAGGTGATCTTATCGAAACGTATAAGATTATGAGGGGGCTTGACAAGGTGGATGCAGAGAGGATATTTCCACTGATGGGGGAGACTAGAACTAGAGAGCATAATCTTAGAATAAGGGGCCGCCCATTTAAAACTGAGATGAGGAGAAATTTCTTCTCTGAGGATTGTAAATCTGTGGAATTCACTGCCTCAGAGAGCTGTGGAAGCTGGGACATTGAATAAATTTAAGATAGAAATAGACAGTTTCTTAAACGATAAGGAGTTATGGGGAGCAAGCAGGGAAGTGACTTGAGTCCATGATCAGATCAGCCATGATCTTATTGAATGGCGGAGCAGGATCGAGGGGCCATATGGCCTACTCCTGCTCCTATTTCTTATGTTCTTATATAAATGCAAATTGTTGTTGTTTTTGTGTCTCACAAAATAAAGAGCTCCAGATTTATCTTCAAAGCACCTGCAGTGCCAGCCGTGGGTCGCACCCTCGCCTTTTGAGTCAGAAGTTTACACAAGAACATAAGAAATAGAAGAAGGAGGAGGCCATTCGGCCCCTCGAGCCTGCTCCGCCATTCAATGAGGTCATGGCTGATCTTCAACCTCAACTCCACATCCCCGCCCAATCTCTATATCCCTTGGTTCCCTTAATATCCCAAAATCTATCTATCCCTGTCTTAATTATACTCAACGACTGAGCATCCACAGCCCTTAGGGGTAAAAAATTCAAAAGATTCACCATCCTTTCAGTGAAGAAGTCTCTCCTCGTCTCAGTCTTAAATGGCCGACCCCTTATCCTGAGACTGTGACCTCTAGTCCTAGGCTCCCCAGCCAGGGGAAACAATCTCTCAGCATCTACATTGTCATTCCCCCTCAGAAACTTACATGATTCAATGAGATCTCCTACATTTTAACGAGTATAGGCCTAATCTCAATCTCTCCTCACAGGCAACCCTCTCATCCCAGGGATTAGACTAGTGAAACTTCATTGAATCGCCTCAAAGACAAGGTTGTGGGTTCAAGTCCCACTCCAGAGACTTCTGCGCGTAATCCAGGCTGACACTCCCATTGCAGTACTGAGGGAGTGCTGCATTGTCATAAGAACATAAGAATTAGGAGCAGGAAATTAATGCAATAATAAGAAAGGACATTAGCTTGGATGATGTGGAATCGGTATGGGTGGAGCTGTGGAATACCAAAGGGCAGAAAACGCTAGTGGGAGTTGTGTACAGACCACAAAACAGTAGTAGTAAGGTTGGGGACAGCATCAAACAAGAAATTAGGGATGCATGCAAGAAAGGTACAGCAGTTATCATGGGTGACTTTAATCTACATATTGATTGGGCTAACCAAACTGGTAGCAATGCAGTGGAGGAGGATTTTCTGGAGTGTATTAGGGATGGTTTTCTAGACGAATATATTGAGGAACCAACCAGGGAGCTGGCCATCCTAGACTGGGCGATGTGTAATGAGAAAGGACTAATGAGCAATCTTGTTGTGCGAGGCCCCTTGGGGAAGAGTGACCATAACATGGTAGAATTCTTTATTAAGATGGAGAGTGACACAGTTAATTCAGAAACTAGGGTCCTGAACTTAAGGAAAGGTAACTTCGATAGTTTGAAGCGTGAATTGGCTAGAATAGACTGGCAAATGATACTAAAAGGATTGATGGTGGATAGGCAATGGCAAACATTTAAAGATCAAATGGATGAACTTCAACAATTGTACATCTCTGTCTCGAGTAAAAATAAAACGGGGAAGGTGGCTCAACCGTGGCTAACAAGGGAAATTAAGGATAGTGTTAAATCCAAGGAAAAGGCATATAAATTGTCCAGAAAAAGCAGAAAACCTGAGGACTGGGAGAAATGTAGAATTCAGCAGAGGAGGACAAAGGGTTTAATTAAAAGGGGGAAAATAAGAGTATGAGAAGAAGCTTGCCAGAACATAAAAGCTGACTGAAAAAGCTTCTATAGATATGTGAAGAGAAAAAGATTAGTGAAGACAAACGTAGATCCCTTGTAGTCAGATTCAGGTGAATTTATAATGGGGAACAAAGAAATGGCAGACCAATTGAACAAATACTTTGATTCTGTCTTCACGAAGGAAGACACAAATAACCTTCCGGAAGTACTAGGGGACCGAGGGTCTAGTGAGAAGGAAGAACTGAAGGATATCCTTATTAGGTGTGAAATTGTGTTAGGGAAATTGGGATTGAAGGCCGATAAATCCCCAGGGCCTGATAGTCTGCATTCCAGAGTACTTAAGGAAGTGGCCCTAGAAATAGTGGATGCATTGGTGATCATTTTCCAACGGTCTATCGACTCGGGATCAGTTCCTATGGACTGGAGGGTAGCTAATGTAACATCACTTTTTAAAAAGGGAGGGAGAGAGAAAGCGGGTAATTGTAGACCGGTTAGACTGACATCAGTAGTGGGGAAAATGTTGGAATCAATTATTAAGGATGAAATAGCAGCGCATTTGGAAAGCAGTGACAGGATCGGGCCAAGCCAGCATGGATTTATGAAAGGGAAATCATGCTTAACAAATCTTCTGGAATTTTTTGAGGATGTAACTGGTAGAGTGGACAAAGGAGAACCAGTGGATGTGGTGTATTTGGACTTTCAAAAGGCTTTTGACAAGGTCCCACACAAGAGATTGGTGTGCAAAATCAAAGCACATGGTATTGGGGGTAATATACTGATGTGGATAGAGAACTGGTTGGCAGACAGGAAGCAGAGAGTCGGGATAAACGGGTCCTTTTCAGAATGGCGGGCAGTGACTAGTGGAGTGCCGCAGGGCTCAGTGCTGGGACCTCAGCTCTTTACAATATACATCAATGATTTGGATGAAGGAATTGAGTATAATATCTCCAAGTTTGCAGATGACACTAAACTGGGTGGCGGTGTGAGCTATGAGGGGGACGCTATGAGGCTGCAGGGTGACTTAGACAGGTTAGGTGAGTGGGCAACTGCATGGCAGATGCAGTATAATGTGGATAAATGTGAGGTTATCCACTTTGGGGGCAAAAACGCAAAGACAGAATATTATCTGAATGGTGGCTGATTTAGGAAAAGGGGAGGTGCAACGAGACCTGGGTGTCATGGTTCATCAGTCATTGAAAGTTGGCATGCAGGTACAGCAGGCGGTAAAGAAGGCAAATGGTATGTTGCCGTTCATAGGTAGGGGATTTGAGTATAGGAGCAGGGAGGTCTTACTGCAGTTGTACAGGGCCTTGGTGAGGCCTCACCTGGAATATTGTGTACAGTTTTGGTCTCCTAATCTGAGGAAGGACATTCTTGCTATTGAGGGAATGCAGCGAAGGTTCGCCAGACTGATTCCCGGGATGGCTGGACTGACATATGAGGAGAGACTGGGTCAACTGGGCCTTTATACATTGGAGTTTAGAAGGATGAGAGGGGATCTCACAGAAACATACAAGATTCTGACGGGACTGGATAGGTTAGATGCGGGAAGAATGTTCTCGATGTTGGGGAAGTCCAGAACCAAGGGACACAGTCATAGGATAAGGGGTAAGCCATTTAGGACTGAGATGAGGAGAAACTTCTTCATTCAGAGAGTTGTTAACCTGTGGAATTCCCTGCCGCAGAGAGTTGTTGATGCCAGTTCATTGGATATATTCAAAAGGGAGTTAGATATTGCCCTTATGGCTAAAGGAATCAAAGGGTGTGGAGAGAAAGCGGGAAAGGGGTACTGAGGGAATGATCAACCATGATCTTATTGAATGGTGGTGCAGGCTCGAAGGATCGAATGGCCTACTCCTGCACCTATTTTTTTTCTATGTTTCTATGAGTGGGCCTTTTGGCCCCTCGAGCCTGCTTCACCATTCAAGGAGATCATGCTCTTCCACCTGAACTCCACTTTCCTGCACTATACCCATATCTCTTAATATCCAAAAATCTATCGATTTCTGTCTTGAATACACTCAAAGACTGAGCCTCCACAGCCCTCTGGGGTAGAGAATTCCAGAGATTCACCACCCTCTGAGTGAAGAAGTTTCTCCTCACCTTGTCCTAAATGGCCAACCCCTTATTCTGAGACTGTGATCCCTGGTTCTAGACTCCTCAGCCAGAGGAAACATCTTCCCTGCATCTACTCTGTCAAGCCCTGTCAGAATTTTGTTTGTTTCAATGAGATCACCTCTCCTTCTAAACGCTAGAGCATATAGGTCTAGTCTACTCAATCTCTCCTGTCATAGGACAATCCCCCCATCCCAGGAATCAGTGTGGTGAACCTTCGTCGCACTCCCTCTATGGCAAGTATATCCTTCCTTAGGTAAGGAGACCAAAACTGTACCCAGTACTTCAGGTGTGGTCTCACCAGGGCCCTATATAATTGCAGTAAGATGGCTTTACTCTTGAACTCAAAACCTCTTGTAATAAAGGCCAACATACCATTTGCTTTCTTAATTGCTTGCTATACCTGCATGTTAACATTCAGTGATTCATGTACAAGGACACCCGGGTTCCTCTGAACACCAACATTTCCCAATCTCTCACCATTTAAAAAATACTCTGCTTTTCTATTTTTCTTACCATTGTGGATAACTTCACATTTCTCCACATTATGGGCTCAATTTTCCCCAGTGATTTGCGCCATTTTTTTTTGAGCAGGCTGCTTTTTTTGGCCTAAGTTAAAAATCCACAGTTTCCCCAATCAATTTGCACCATCGTAACTCAGTTAGTTTTTAGCTAAGTTTTCTTTCTGCCACAGGGGGCGTAACCAGCCACCTACGCCAATTCTGACCATTGAGGGAACTTTGGCCTGCTGAGAATTACTCCAGTTCTGCTTAGGCCAGCGTATGTGGCCTCTCCAGAAAAACCTTGCGGAGAGTTAAAGAAATTGGCGCAGGTAAGGAAATGGGAGGAGGCCCTTCGGCCTGGGCTAGGTGCGGGGAGTGGACCGGCTGTGCACTCAGGGCCAGGGTCGGGCGGGGGAGCGGATCGGCAAGCCCTTTGGCCTGGGTTAGGAGCGGGGAGCGCTGGTGCAATCCCTCCCTCACCACGATAAAATCGCCACCCATGCACACCCCCGGACGCCCTTGCATGGCACCGTCTTGATGACACGGCAAATGAAACCTCTGACACCCGCACAACAAGCTCGGCTCACACCCTTACCTCAGCCCGATCGACATTGCTTTGGGTACTGTTGAGAGGGATGACTTATCAGGGGAGGGCAGCAGCAGCCAAGTTCATGGCACCGTGGCTGGCTCTGTTGCACAGGAGGGCAGGAAAAAGAGTGGGAGAGCGATAGTGATAGGGGATTCAATTGTAAGGGGAATAGATAGGCGTTTCTGCGGCCGCAACCGAGACTCCAGGATGGTATGTTGCCTCCCTGGTGCAAGGGTCAAGGATGTCTTGGAGCGGGTGCAGGACATTCTAAAAAGGGAGGGAGAACAGCCAGTTGTCGTGGTGCACATTGGTACAAACGACATAGGTAAAAAAAGGGATGAGGTCCTACAAATTTAAGGAGCTAGGAGCTAAATTAAAAAGTAGGACCTCAAAAGTAGTAATCTCGGGATTTCTACCAGTGCCACGTGCTAGTCAGAGTAGGAATCGCAGGATAGTGCAGATGAATACGTGGCTTGAGCAGTGGTGCAGCAGGGAGGGATTCAAATTCCTGGGGCATTGGAACCGGTTCTGGGGGAGGTGGGACTAGTACAAACCGGACGGTCTGCACCTGGGCAGGACTGGAACCAATGTCCTTGGGGGAGTGTTTGCTAGTGCTGTTGGGGAGGAGTTAAACTAATATGGCAGGGGGATGGGAACCAATGCAGGGAGATAGAGGGAAACAAAAAGGAGACAAAAGCAAAAGACAGAAAGGAGATGAGGAAAAGTGGAGGGCAGAGAAACCCAAGGCAAAGAACAAAAAGGGCCACTGTACAGCAAAATTCTAAAAGGACGAAGGGTGTTAAAAAAACAAGCCTGAAGGCTTTGTGTCTTAATGCAAGGAGTATCCGTAATAAGGTGGATGAATTAACTGTGCAAATAGATGTTAACAAATATGATGTGATTGGGATTACGGAGACGTGGCTCCAGGATGATCAGGACTGGGAACTCAACATCCAGGGGTATTCAACATTCAGGAAGGATAGAATAAAAGGAAAAGGAGGTGGGGTAGCATTGCTGGTTAAAGAGGAGATTAATGCAATAGTTAGGAAGGACATTAGCTTGGATGATGTGGAATCTATATGGGTAGAGCTGCAGAACACCAAAGGGCAAAAAATGTTAGTGGGAGTTGTGTACAGACCTCCAAACAGTAGTAGTGATGTTGGGGAGGGCATCAAACAAGAAATTAGGGGTGCATGCAATAAAGGTGCAGCAGTTATAATGGGTGACTTTAATGTGCACATAGATTGGGCTAGCCAAACTGGAAGCAATATGGTAGAGGAGGATTTCCTGGAGTGCATAAGGGATGGTTTTCTCGACCAATATGTCGAGGAACCAAATAGGGGGCAGGCCATCTTAGACTGGGTGTTGTGTAATGAGAGAGGATTAATTAGCAATCTCGTTGTGCGAGGCCCCTTGGGAAAGAGTAACCATAATATGGTGGAATTCTGCATTAGGATGGAGAATGAAACAGTTAATTCAGAGAGCATGGTCCAGAACTTAAAGAAGGGTAACTTTGAAGGTATGAGGCGTGAATTGGCTAGGATAGATTGGCGAATGATACTTAAGGGGTTGACTGTGGATGGGCAATGGCAGACATTTGGAGACCGCATGGATGAACTACAACAATTGTACATTCCTGTCTGGCGTAAAAATAAAAAAGGGAAGGTGGCTCAACCGTGGCTATCAAGGAAAATCAGGTATAGTATTAAAGCCAAGGAAGTGGCATACAAATTGGCCAGAAATAGCAGCGAACCTGGGGACTGGGAGAAATTTAGAACTCAGCAGAGGAGGACAAAGGGTTTGATTAGGGCAGGGAAAATGGAGTACGAGAAGAAGCTTGCAGGGAACATTAAGACGGATTGCAAAAGTTTCTATAGATATGTAAAGAGAAAAAGGTTAGTAAAGACAAACGTAGGTCCCCTGCAGTCAGAATCAGGGGAAGTCATAACGGGAAACAAAGAAATGGCAGACCAATTGAACAAGTACTTTGGTTCGGTATTCACTAAGGAGGACACAAACAACCTTCCGGATATAAAAGGGGTCAGAGGGTCTAGTAAGGAGGAGGAACTGAGGGAAATCCTTATTAGTCGGGAAATTGTGTTGGGGAAATTGATGGGATTGAAGGCCGATAAATCCTCAGGGCCTGATGGACTGCATCCCAGAGTACTTAAGGAGGTGGCCTTGGAAATAGCGGATGCATTGACAGTCATTGTCCAACATTCCATTGATTCTGGATCAGTTCCTATCGAGTGGAGGGTAGACAATGTAACCCCACTTTTTAAAAAAGGAGGGAGAGAGAAAACAGGGAATTATAGACCGGTCATCCTGACCTCAGTAGTGGGTAAAATGATGGAATCAATTATTAAGGATGTCATAGCAGCGCATTTGGAAAGAGGTGACATGATAGGTCCAAGTCAGCATGGATTTGTGAAAGGGAAATCATGCTTGACAAATCTTCTGGAATTTTTTGAAGATGTTTCCAGTAGAGTGGACAAGGGAGAACCAGTTGATGTGGTGTATTTGGACTTTCAGAAGGCTTTCGATAAGGTCCCACACAAGAGATTAATGTGCAAAGTTAAAGCACATGGGATTGGGGGTAGTGTGCTGACATGGATTGAGAACTGGTTGTCAGACAGGAAGCAAAGAGTAGGAGTAAATGGGGACTTTTCAGAATGGCAGGCAGTGACTAGTGGGGTACCGCAAGGTTCTGTGCTGGGGCTCAGCTGTTTACACTGTACATTAATGATTTAGACGAGGGGATTAAATGTAGTATCTCCAAATTTGCGGATGACACTAAGTTGGGTGGCAGTGTGAGCTGCGAGGAGGATGCTATGAGGCTGCAGAGTGACTTGGATAGGTTAGGTGAGTGGGCAAATGCATGGCAGATGAAGTATAATGTGGACAAATGTGAGGTTATCCACTTTGGTGGTAAAAATAGAGAGACATACTATTATCTGAATGGTGACAGATTAGGAAAAGGAGAGGTGCAACGAGACCTGGGTGTCATGGTACATCAGTCATTGAAGGTTGGCATGCAGGTACAGCAGGCGGTTAAGAAAGCAAATGGCATGTTGGCCTTCATAGCGAGGGGATTTGAGTACAGGGGCAGGGAGGTGTTGCTACAGTTGTACAGGGCCTTGGTGAGGCCACACCTGGAGTATTGTGTACAGTTTTGGTCTCCTAACTTGAGGAAGAACATTCTTGCTATTGAGGGAGTGCAGCGAAGGTTCACCAGACTGATTCCCGGGATGGCGGGACTGACCTATCAAGAAAGACTGGATCAACTGGGCTTGTATTCACTGGAGTTCAGAAGAATGAGAAGGGACCTCATAGAAACATTTAAAATTCTGACGGGTTTAACAGGTTGGATGCAGGAAGAATGATCCCAATGTTGGGGAAGTCCAGAACCAGGGGTCACAGTCTAAGGGTATGGGGTAAGCCATTTAGGACCGAGATGAGGAGAAACTTCTTCACCCAGAGAGTGGTGAACCTGTGGAATTCTCTACCACAGAAAGTAGTTGAGGCCAATTCACTAAATATATTCAAAAGGGAGTTAGATGAAGTCCTTACTACTCGGGGGATCAAGGAGTATGGCGAGAAAGCAGGAATGGGGTACTGAATTTGCATGTTCAGCCATGAACTCATTGAATGGCGGTGCAGGCTAGAAGGGCCGAATGGCCTACTCCTGCACCTATTTTCTATGTTTCTATGTTTCTAATACGGAAGTTTTTTTCCCCCGCGCATGCGCAGAAGGCCCGGCTTCATTTTTCGGCTCAGTCAGCAGGCTCTACCCCCCGAGGCGACTGGACATGCTGCGTGGTTTCGAATGCCATTTACAGATCAGGGAAAGTTTGGACAAGTATTTATGGCGCATTTCTGGCCCTAAAAGTCCGGTGTAACTCTGGCAATACGCCAGAAAACGGGCTTGGGAAAAATTGAGCCCAATATTCCATTTGCCATGTCATTATCATAGGCAATCCCTCGGAATAGAGGAAGACTTGCTTCCACTCTAAAAGTGAGTTCTCAGGTGACTGTACAGTCCAATACGGGAATTACAGTCTCTGTCACAGGTGGGACAGACAGTGGTTGAAGGAAAGGGTGGGTGGGGAGTCTGGTTTGCTGTACGCTCCTTCCGCTGCCTGCGCTTGGTTTCTGCATGCTCTCGGTGACGAGACTCGAGGTGCTCAGCGCCCTCCCGGATGCTCTTCCTCCACTTAGGGCGGTCTTTGGCCAGGGACTCCCAGGTGTCGATGGGGATGTTGCATTTTATCAAGGAGTCTTTGAGGGTGTCCTTGTAACGTTTCCTCTGCCCACCTGAGGAACGCTTGCCGTGCCGGAGTTCCAAGTAGAGTGCTTGCTTTGGGATTCTTGTGTCGGGCATTCGGACAATGTGGCCTGCCCAACGGAGCTGGTCGTGTGTGGTTAGGGCGTCTATGCTGGGGATGTTGACATGATCTAGAACACTGACGTTGGTGCATCGGTCCTCCCAGGAGATTTGCAGGATCTTGCGGAGACATGGTTGGTGATATTTCTCCAACGACTTGAGGTGTCTACTGTACATGGTCCACGTCTCTGAGCCATACAGGAGGGCGGGTATCACTACAGCCCTGTAGACCATAAGCTAGATGCCAGATTTGAAGGCCTGGTCTTTGAACACTCTCTTCCTCAGGCGACCGAAGGCTGCACTGGCGCACTGGAGGAATGTGTTGGACCTTGTCGTTGATGTCTGTCCTTGCTGATAGTGGGCTCCCGAGGTATGGAAAGTGGTCCACGTTGGCCAGGGCAGCGCCGTGGATTTTGATAACCGGGGGGGCAATGCTGTGTAGCGGGGTCAGGTTGGTGGAGGACCTTTGTCTTACAGATTTTTAGTGTAAGGCCTATGCTTTCATACGCCTTGGTGAATGTTATTGCCTACTCACTTAATCTGTCTATATCCCCTTGAAGTCTCTTTGCATCTTCCTCACAACTTATGTTCCCACCTCGCTTTGTATCATCAGAAAACCTGGATATATTACAGTTGATCCCCTCATCCAAATCATTGATATATATTTTTTGAATAGCTGGGGCCCAAGCACCAATCCTTGTGGCACCCCAGTAGTTACAGCCTGCCAACCCGAAAATGACCCGTTTATTCCTACTCTCTGTTTTCTGTCCGTTAACCAATCCTCAATCCTTGCTAGTATATTACCCCAATCCCACGTGCCCTAATTTTGTTCAATAACCTCTTGTGTGACATCTTATCGAATGCCTTCTGAAAATCCATATACATCACATCCACTGGTTCCTCCTTATCTATTTACTAGTTACAACCTCAAAAAACTCTAACAGATTTGTCAAACATGATTTCCCTTTCATAAATCCGTGTTGACTCTGCCCAATCCTATTATTATTTTCCAAGTGCCCTGTTACCACGTCCTTAATAATAGATTCTAGCATTCTCTCTACTTCTGATGTCAAGCTAACTGGCCTGTAGTTCCCCGTTTTCTCTCTCCTTCCTTTCTTAAATAACGGGGTTACATTGGCTACCTTCCAATCTGCGGGAACCGTTCTAGAATCTAGAATTTTGGAAGATGACAACCAATGCATCCACTATCTCTGTAGCCACCTCTTTCCAAACCCTAGGATATAGGCCATCAGGTCCAGGGGATATCGGCTTTCAGTCCCATTCATTTCTCCAGTATATTTTTTTACTAATACTAATTTCTTTCAGTTCCTCATTCTCGCTACACCCTTGGTTCTCCACTATTTTCATGTCTTCTTCCGTGAAGACAGACACAAAGTATTTATTTAATTTCTCTGCCATTTCCTTGTTCCCCATTATAATTTCAGCCTGTAGGGGACCCACATTTACTTTCTCTAATCTTTTACTTTTTACATACCTATAGAAGCTTTTACAATCTGTTTTTCGTCTCTCGCTAGTTTACTCTCATATTCTTTTTTCCCTTTCTTTATCAATTTCTTGGTCCTCCTTTGCTGAATTCTAAAACCCTCCCAATCCTCAGGCTTACTGCTCTTTCTGGCAACATTATAAGCCTCTTCCTTTGATCTAATACTGTCTTTAACTGTCAGAGGCGCAGTCTTTCAGATGAGATGTTAAACTAAGGTCCGGCCTGCACTCTCAGATGGATGTAAAAGATCCCACAGCACTATTTCAGAGAAGAGCAGGGGAGTTCTCCCGGCCAATATTTATACCTCAATCAACATCACCAGAGCAGATTATCTGGTCATTATTGCACTGTTGTTTGTGAGAGCTTGCTGTGTGCAAATTTAATTAAATTAATTTAATGTGATTTCATTTAATTAATTTAAGTTTTTGGTCATCTGCCTTAACATTTCCTCGGTGTCAAATAATGTCTGATAAATGCTCCTGTGAAATGCCTTGCGACGTTTTACTACATTAAAGGCAGAATATAAATGCGAGTTGCTGTTGTCTCACTTACAAAATAAACACAGCTCCAGATTTTTTTTTTAAAGAACTTCACCTAGGATATACAGGACAGAAACAGGCCATTCGGCCCAACCAGTCCATGCTGACGTTTATGTTCCACTCCAGCCTCCTCCTGCCTTTCCTCATCCAGCTCTATCACCGTAATCCTCTCTTCCCTTCTCCCTCATATGCTTATCTTAAATGCATCTATATTATTTGCTTCAGCCAGTCCCTGAGGTAGCGAGTTCCACATCCTCACCATGCTCTGGGTAAAGAAGTTCCTTCTGAATTCCCTATTCTTGGTAACTATCTTATATTGATGGCTCCAGTTACACTCATCCCCACAAGTAGAAACACGGTTTCTGTATCTACTCTATCTACCTGCCTCTCCAGTCACCATTAATTTAATGTGATTTAATTTAAGCTTTTGCTCATCTGCCCTAATGACTCCTTATGTGGCTCAGTGTCAAATTGTGTGTTATAATCACTCCTGTGAAGCACCTTGGGACATTTTACTATGTTAAAGGCATAATATAAATACGAGTTGTTGTTGGTGTGTTTCAGTGTTTATAGCATCTTTCACGACCTCAGTACTTTGCAGCCAATGAAGTATTTTTGGAGTGTAGTCACTGTTGTAATGTGGGAAACGCGGCAGCCAATTTGCGCACAGCAAGCTTCCACAAACAACGATGTGATAATGCCCAGATAATCTTTTTTAGTGACGTTGGTTGAGGAATAAATATTGGCTCGGATACCGGGGAGAACTCCCCTGCTCTTCTTCAAAATCTTTTATGACCACCTGAGAGGGGTTAATATCTCATCGGAAAGACGGCACCTCCAACCGCGCAGCGCTCCCTCAGTACTTCACTGGAGTGTCAGCCTAGATTTTGTGCTCAAGTCTGTGGAATGGAGCTTGAATCTACAACTTTCTGACTCAGAGGCGAGAGCGCAACCAACTGAGCTGGCACCTAAAAACAAAACTGCATAGCTATCTAACCGTATAAAAGTTTTATCGGCCATACTCACAGGTGAAATGGAATTTCCAATCTATAGAGGAAGTAGGGTTGCCAGTTCTGCTTTGATGTTTTCCTCGAGGCTTGAACACATTAGGGTCGATCTTGACTTTGTGCGACAGTGTAAAACGTGAGATAGTGAGTTGCCAATCTGTTTTGTATGTCTCCCCATTTTTATTTGCATTGAAGTCAACAGGCTGCCAATTCACTATCACCTGTTTTATACTACTGTATCACACAAAGTCAATATTCACCTTCCGCCTCATAAAAACATAATACGGTGCAGGAGTAGGCCATATAATCACTCGAGCCTGCTCCACCATTCAATAAGATCATGGCTGATCTTCGACCTCAACTCTGCTTTACCGCCTGAGCCCCATATCCCTTGATTCCCTTAGAGTCCAAAGGTCTAGCTATCTCCGCCTTGAATATACTCAACAATTCAACATTCACAGCTCTCTGGGGCAGAGAATTCCAAAGATGCACAACTCTTAAGAGAAGAAATTCCTCCTCATCTCGGTCTTAAATGACCGACCCATTATCCTGAGACTGTGACCCCTGGTTCTAGACTTTCAAGCCAGAGGAAAATGCCTCTCAGCCTCTCCCTTGTCAACCCCCCTCAGAATCTTATGTTTCAATGAGATCACCTCTCAATCTTCTAAACTCCAGAGAGTATAGGCCCGTTCTACTCAAGAACTGCCCTGCCCTGTCAAACAGTCTTTTATCCCCATTATTTTTCTACTCATCGCAGTGTCGAGGAGATTAATCTTTAATTCCTGGAGACTCCAGGAAATCATGGAAGGTCTAAGAGGTTCCACAGCAGAAAATTACAAACAAATCATTTAAAAAGGCCATTCTGATTTCGAAGTGATGTGAGGAACTGGCGAAGAAGAATTGATTACGTCAAAGGCGCTATATAAATAGAATTGTTGTTGTTCTGTTAATAGCACTGAAATTGTAAACTGTGGCCTTAAAGGGCCACACTAAGTTACACTTCAGCAACAGAATAATACATTGTGTGTTGCATGGCACAATGCTCCTGCTTTTATAAAACAACAATGAGCAATGCCACTGGTAGTACACTAGTGCGTGTAAAATTATACTATTCATTAGTGTGGTATCACGCCAAAGTAATCAACTAACTCTAATTGTATGGGTTCCTGATGATTTCATCGCATGACCTTCCACTGCCCCATGGGGTACAGTGGCGCAGTGGTTATGTTACTGGACTAGTAATCCAGAGGCCTGGACTAATGATCCAGAAACATGAGTTCAAATCCTGTTCAAATCCCATCATAGCAGCTGTGGAATTTAAATTCAGTTAATAACATTAATCTGGAATTAGAAAGCTAGCATCCCCAGACTAACTAAAACAGTAGTAGTAACTAACTGTGTCCTTTATAGCAACTCCCAAAATGGTGCCCCAAAGCCAGAATGTTTACAGCAGTGTGTGAATAGCTCCCGCAAGGTCCTCATGCCTGTCCTGTAACAAACAAACAGAGTATGAACAACAGTATCAGTAATCATGAAACTGCTGGATTGTAAAAACCCATCTGGTTCATGAACTGCTGGTCTATATGTGACTGCAGATTCACAATGTGGTTGACTCTGAAATGGCAGCTCACCACTGCATTCTCAAGGGAAATTAGGGATGGGCAATAAATGCCGACCTTGCCAGTGATGCCCACATCCCATGAATGAATAATTTTAAAAAACCCTGCCACCGGTCAGCCGCGGCACACGGCAATCGGACAGAGAACAGGCTCTTCATTACCCAATTGGATGATTCCTGACAGTTAGTCAAACAGCTTTTTTTTTTCCACCTCCATTATTCCAAAGAAAATGGAACCAAAACCCACACGTTCCTGGAGGATTAGCAGCGCTAAGCAAAGTAGGTGCCACCCTTGTGCCTGATGGACCCAAATGTTGGGTTCCATACACGGCAACGAATCAGAGCCGAGGATTTACCGAGGAGTCACCGGTGTACAGGAACAAATACTGCCAATCACAGAGTTCATGATGAGATGTGGGGGAATCCTGATCGACAATAAGAACATAATAAACTGGAATAGGCCAGCTCAGCTCCACCTCCCCACACTATCTCCATATTGTTCAAGTCCCTTCGTATCCAAAAACCTGCCTTGAATATACTCAACAACTGAGCGCCCATAGTTCTCTGGGGTAGATAATTCCAAAGATTCACCACCCTCATAATGAAGAAATTTCTCTTCATCTCAGTCCTATATGGCCGATCCCTAATTCTGCGACTGTGACCAATGTTCCTGTAATTTTCCCCGCAAATGCAGGGTTTTTGCATTGAAAAGCCGGCAGCGTGGGTTCCTTAAGAGGAACAGCGTCTGTGACCCCCCCCCCACCCCGCACCGAGTTGTAGACTCGCCAGCAAGAAGAGACATTCTCCCAGCATCTACTCTGTTCTGTCTTTAGATGCTCTGCTAATGACTCCACGAGGCAACGTATTGTACTTGAACTGTAGTGAACCTTAGTCCATTTAATGTAACTCCCGAGTGAGGATCACACATGGTGGCCTGCCTTTTATACTAGGCCTGGCCCACCTGTACAGGTAACCTACAAGTCTCCCACTGCAGTGCCCTCTGGTGGCACACCTTAGTGACCATACAGCTGGTGTACAAGTTTCCCATAATAGTGTCCTCTGGTGGCACATCATATGTAATAGTACAGGCAGTAACATGTCTAGATACATGACATACTCTGTCAAGCTCTTTAAGAATGTTCTATGTTAAAAGAACATAAGAACTTTTTAAAAGAGAGAATTTTACACTATAACCTGAGCTATAATAAAAATACTACTAGGGGGATCAAGGGGTATGGCGAGAAAGCAGGAATGGAGTACTGAAGTTGCATGTTAGAAACATAGAAACATAGAAAAAAGGTGCAGGAGTAGGCCATTCGGCCCTTCTAGCCTGCACCGCCATTCAATGAGTTCATGGCTGAACATGCAACTTCAGTACCCCATTCCTGCTTTCTCGCCATACCCCTTGATCCCCCTAGTAGTAAGGACTACATCTAACTCCTTTTTGAATATATTTAGTGAATTGGCCTCAACAACTTTCTGTGGTAGAGAATTCCACAAGTTCACCACTCTCTGGGTGAAGAAGTTTCTCCTCATCTCGGTCCTAAATGGCTTTCCCCTTATCCTTAGACTGTGACCCCTGGTTCTGGACTTCCCCAACATTGGGAACATTCTTCCTGCATCCAACCTGTCCAAACCCATCAGAATTTTAAACGTTTCTATGAGGTCCCCTCTCATTCTTCTGAACTCCAGTGAATACAAGCCCAGTTGATCCAGTCTTTCTTGATAGGTCAGTCCCGCCATCCCGGGAATCAGTCTGGTGAACCTTCGCTGCACTCCCTCAAAAGCAAGAATGTCCTTCCTCAGGTTAGGAGACCAAAACTGTACACAATACTCCAGGTGTGGCCTCACCAAGGCCCTGTACAACTGTAGCAACACCTCCCTGACCCTGTACTCAAATCCCCTCGCTATGAAGGCCAACATGTTATTTGCTTTCTTAACCGCCTGCTGTACCTGCATGCCAACCTTCAGTGACTGATGTACCATGACACCCAGGTCTCGTTGCACCTCCCCTTTTCCTAATCTGTCACCATTCAGATAATAGTCTGTCTCTCTGTTTTTACCACCAAAGTGAACAACCTCACATTTATCCACATTATACTTCATCTGCCATGCATTTGCCCACTCACCTAACCTATCCAAGTCGCTCTGCAGCCTCACAGCATCCTCCTCGCAGCTCACACTGCCACCCAACTTAATGTCATCCGCAAATTTGGAGATACTACATTTAATCCCCTCGTCTAAATCATTAATGTACAGTGTAAACAGCTGGGGCCCCAGCACAGAACCTTGTGGTACCCCACTAGTCACCGCCTGCCATTCTGAAAAGTACCCATTTACTCCTACTCTTTGCTTCCTGTCTGACAACCAGTTCTCAATCCACGTCAGCACACTATCCTCAATCCCATGTGCTTTAACTTTGCACATTAATCTCTTGTGTGGGACCTTGTCGAAAGCCTTCTGAAAGTCCAAATACACCACATCAACTGGTTCTCCCTTGTCCACTCTACTGGAAACATCCTCAAAAAATTCCAGAAGATTTGTCAAGCATGATTTCCCTTTCACAAATCCATGCTGACTTGGACCTATCATGTCACCTCTTTCCAAATGCGCTGCTTTGACATCCTTAATAATTGATTCCATCATTTTACCCACTACCGATGTCAGGTTGACTGGTCTATAATTCCTTGTTTTTTCTCTCCCTCCTTTTTTAAAAAGTGGGGTTACATTGGCTACCCTCCACTCGATAGGAACTGATCCAGAGTCAATGGAATGTTGGAAAATGACTGTCAATGCATCCGCTATTTCCAAGGCCACCTCCTTAAGTATTCTGGGATGCAGTCCATCAGGCCCTGGGGATTTATCGGCCTTCAATCCCATCAATTTCCCCAACACAATTTCCCGACTAATAAGGATTTCCCTCAGTTCCTCCCCCTTACTAGGCCCTCTGACCCCTTTTATATCCGGAAGGTTGTTAGTGTCCTCCTTAGTGAATACCAAACCAAAGTACTTGTTCAATTGGTCCGCCATTTCTTTGTTCCCCGTTATGACTTCCCCTGATTCTGACTGCAGGGAACCTACGTTTGTCTTTACTAACCTTTTTCTCTTTACATATCTATAGAAACTTTTGCAATCCGTCTTAATGTTCCCTGCAAGCTTCTTCTCGTACTCCATTTTCCCTGCCCTAATCAAACCCTTTGTCCTCCTCTGCTGAGTTCTAAATTTCTCCCAGTCCCCAGGTTCGCTGCTATTTCTGGCCAATTTGTATGCCACTTCCTTGGCTTTAATACTATCCCTGATTTCCCTTGATAGCCACGGTTGAGCCACCTTCCCTTTTTTATTTTTACGCCAGACAGGAATGTACAATTGTTGTAGTTCATCCATGCGGTCTCTAAATGTCTGCCATTGGCCATCCACAGTCAACCCCTTAAGTATCATTCGCCAATCTATCCTAGCAAATTCATGCCTCAAACATTCAAAGTTACCCTTCTTTAAGTTCTGGACCATGGTCTCTGAATTAACTGTTTCATTCTCCATCCTAATGCAGAATTCCACCATATTATGGTCACTCTTCCCCAAGGGGCCTCGCACAACGAGATTGCTAATTAATCCTCTCTCATTACACAACACCCAGTCTAAGATGGCCTGCCCCCTAGTTGGTTCCTCGACATATTGGTCTAGAAAACCATCCCTTATGCACTCCAGGAAATCCTCCTCCACCGTATTGCTTCCAGTTTGGTTAGCCCAATCTATGTGCATATTAAAGTCACCCATTATAACTGCTGCACCCTTGTTGCATGCACCCCTAATTTCCTGTTTGATGCCCTCCCCAACATCACTACTACTGTTTGGAGGTCTGTGCACAACTCCCACTAACGTTTTTTGCCCTTTGGTGTTCTGCAGCTCTACCCATAGATTCCACATCATCCAAGCTAATGTCCTTCCTAACTATTGCATTAATCTCCTCTTTAACCAGCAATGCTACCCCACCTCCTTTTCCTTTTATTCTATCATGAACTCATGCCATGAATTCACCATTGAATGGTGGTGCAGGCTCGAAGGGCCGAATGGCCTACTCCTGCACCTATTTTCTATGTTTCTATGTAATGTAGGAAATGTGACAGCCCATTTGTGCACAGCAAGCTCCCACACACAGCAATGTGATAAAGACCAGATCATCTGTTTTAGTGATGTTGGTAGAGGGATAAATATTATTTTTTAATTGTCCTCTCCCCTCCTGCAGTAGCACACTGCCCAAACAATTCCAGCTCAGGCCTAGGGAACAAGCACAGGACCTGCCTTTATTGCACAAGGGTGACGTTCAGCCTCAGTGGTGGCTAAGAACAGGCAGTAAAGAAAGTCTTGCATTTCTATAGCGCCTTTCGCAACCGCAGGACGTCGCGAAGCGCTTCACAGCCAGTGAAGTACTTTTGGAGTGGCCGTCACTGTTGTAATGTAGGAAATGTTATGTATGTAAACTTTACTAGTGTGTAAGACTTGCCACCAGGGGGCGCACCTGTTGGATACCCAAGAGTCAACTGCACACCCTGGGCAAGCAGGTATAAAAGGCTGCTTCCTCACTCTGGCATTACATTAAAGAGACCAAGATCACAACAGTTTGAGCTTATAGTATACAGTCTTGTGGAGTTATTCTAAACATAACAGGAAACAAAGCAGCTAATTTGTGCACAGCAAGCTCCCACAAACAGCAATGTGATAATGACCAGATAATCTGTTTTTTTAAATAGTGATGCTAGTTGAGGGATTACTATTGGCCAGGACACCAGGGAGAACTCCTCGACTCTTACAGTGCCCGTGGGATCGATTACGTGCATCTAAGAGGGCAGATGGGACCTTGGTTTAACATCTCCTCCCAAAGACGGCACCTCCGACAGTGCAGCACTCCCTCAGTGCTGCACTGGAGCGACAGCCTGAATTTGTGCACAAATCCCTGGAGTGGGATTTGAACCCACAACCGTCTGACTCAGAGAGTGAGTGCTGCCCACAGAGCCGAGGCTGACAGGTAGCTGATCGGACGGCTGTTATATACAAATCCTGATTTTACTCATCGTTGACTTTACAGACAATCGAGCAGGGTGTTTGACGGGCAGCTGATCCATTACCGCCTCCATCTCATCACCACCCAAACCAATAATCAGCCCGATGGAAATCTTCCCCGAGTCACCAGTGGCCCCTGTTTTCAAATGCTCAGTGTAATAGAAAAAAAATAATGGATTCACAGAAGGAGATTTCACACTGTACAGGAGCATTCAAGTGTTTTAATAGGTTTCAATTCTTTTTTTGTGGCTTTTATATAAAGCGTTCCACCCAACACAATCAGTAAAATCTTCCCGGAGAAGCACAAATAGATCACCGCCTGACAAACACACAGGTCTACTCTGCAATCTACTTACATTCTGCAAACATGTATTCCTAATAACCGAATGTTAAGCTCCCAGGTCAAGGGTGACTGTTCTCTGTGTCTAGTCCGATGGAATGATTGAGGGGATGGAGCGATCGGGTTCTGAGGAGCGATTAAGTGAAGAGACTTTTCTCCAGTTTACATTTTAATATATTCTTTTCTTTGGTCAGTGATTTGTCAAGTTTCTCGTCCTCAATGTTGCAGAGATTTTCTCGTTCTCACTGAACTTGAGGGATTTGAAAATAAGGATGAGATTATGTTAAAAATAAAGGAAAAGTGAAATCTGGACATACGGTACATAAAGTATGGCACAATCACAACCAAAGGCTATGGAGCTTTCCACATTTTTTATATTTCTGGTGCACTTCAGTTACATGCTTAAGACATTTACATTTTGAAGAAGAAATACATTTCTTAGACCATGAGCAAAATATTGTTAAACTAGACCCGATATTTTTCTCAACGGATTTTTATTTGTTTCTACAGGTCTGTTTATTTCATATTCAAATGATTATCGTGTGCTTTTGGATCCAAAATCTGTCCAAAATTAATTTCCCAACATTTGATCTGTTTCTGAGCTGCCCAAGACTGGGATGAATAACATCAGTGTTGCTTTCTGTATAGTTTGATCCACCCATAGGTTGCACCTGCCCTAATTTCTCCTTATGTAGCTCGATGTCAATTTAAAAAAAATCTCAAAACTCCTGTGAAGCTCCTTGGGACGTTTCACTGTGTTAAAGGCGCTATATAAATACAAGTTTAAGGATGTCTCTAGACTTGACTATTGCAATGTATAGTGTGGCCTCCCACACTATGTAAACTTGGAGTCATCCAAAAAATCAGCAGCCCGTGTCCTAACTCGCACCAAGTCCCGCTCACCCATCACCCCTGTGCTCGCTGACCTACATTGGCTCCTGGCTAAGCCTCGCCTCGATTTCAAAATCCTCATCCTTGTTTACAAATCCCTCCATGACCTCACCCCTCCCTATCTCTGTAATCTCCTTCAGCCCCCCCACCGAGATGTCTGCGTTCCTCAAATTCTGCCCTCTTGAGCATCCCTGATTATAACTGCTCAACCATTGGTGGCCATGCCTTCAGCTGCCTGAGCCCTAAGCTCTGGAACTCCCTCCCTAAACCTCTCTGCCTCTCTCTCCTCCTTTAAGATGCTCCTTAAAACCTACCTCTTTGACCAAGCTTTTGGTCACCTGCCCTAATTTCTTCTTTTGTGGCTCGGTGTCAAATATATTTGTTTTGAGTTAAAACACTCCTATGAGGCACCTTGGGACGTTTCACTACATTAGAGGCGCTGTATAAATAGTGGAACAGAGACTGACACACACGAAGCTCACAAATCCCCAGTTTGGAGACCTTTAAAAGAATGGCGCTGATGCGCTGAGAGGAGATGTGGAGCGAGCTTGCAGAGAGGCAGCACGGTTGTCCCAGTCGGATTCCGGATCGCTGGGCTCAAAAATGGGGGAATACTGGCTCGCGCATTCCCACGGGGAGCGTTGCCGGCTGGGATTCACAGATACATTGGGACGGAGCCGAGTGTTCAGCTCAGACCCCGCGGCGCGAGCGTGGAAATGGTGGCGGAGGTCACCGTCAAACATCGTCGGCAGGTTCTACTCGACCTGCGTTGTCACTTCGCCCCGAGACGACAGGCCTTCCCCCTCGATCTGGGGCTGGCCTGATGCTCGGAATAGACTGGGGTCGGGGCCCCGGCCAGGGACACCCTGCCTTGTTCTCCACTGGCAGCCAATGTCGGACAGTGCCAGACCCTTGGCCCAAGCCAGGAAGCCCTCTGCCGAGGCCGCTTGATGCTGGCGGCTGCAGGAGGATTGGGCCCGCTCGGGGCCGTTACTGGGCAACGGCTCGGGGCCGTTACTAGGCAACCGGCTCGGAGGCGTTACTAGGCAACAGCCCGGAAGCGTTACTGGGCAACGGCTTGGGGCTGTTACTGGGCAACGTTACGGGGCAACAGCTCGGAACCGTTACTAGGTAACGGCTCGGAACCGTTACTAGGCAACAGCGTGCGCGGCCCAGCCTTGGCCTCGTGAGTCACCTCCGTGTTCTGGCGGCGGCCTTTTGCCCGGCGGTTCTGGAACCACACCTATAAAACGACGAGAGTTTAATTAGCAGGCTGCTCACCTGTGGGGGGAGGGAGGTCGAACATAAGAAATAGGAGCAGGAGTACGCCATTTGACCCCTCAAGCCTGCTCCACCATTCAATAAGGTCATGGCTGATCTGATCATGGACTCACCTCCACTTCCCTGCCAGCTCCCCATAATCCTTCACTCACTTATGGCTCAAAAATCTGTCTATCTCCACCTTAAATATATTTGTTAATGAAAATAAATTCTCATAGACTCGAGTAAAGTAAGAGAGACAACTTTATTGCTAACAGAGCTCTGGGAGAAGAGTTGAGATCCCGCGATCTGCGAGCACCTTATCCCCGAGTGCCTTGTGCCGCGGGGTTATAAGCAGTTTACAGGGGGCGGAATACAATCATTTAAATTAATTTACATACAACCAATCAATCCATATGGCAACGCAATTCATTTACAGACAACTTTTTAGTCCTAGTGAAACCTGATAGCATGGCGCGAGTTTGGGGGCCCTTCCTCTGTATCTTCTTTTGTGGTTAGTTATTCTGTTGCAAAGCTTTCTATGAAACAGTGGCCTGCACCTGGCCAGGAGTCACTTGTTGCTGCAGAGTTCATATCAGGGATAGCGGATAGGCTTCTTGGTACAAAGTTCATTCAGTGGAAAGGCAGATAGTTGGCTTACCCCATCATGCTTCGCTATATCCGAAAATCCACTCCAACAGTTCCCCTTGTTGATCCTGGAGGATGGTCACGAAATCCAGATGACCAAAATGAAGGTGGCTCAGTGCCTACCTTCAAGGCAAGTTATTTCCCTGCCTTGCCTGTAGCTCTAGCCTACCCTTCATAGGTAGTGGTCTGTGCCTGCGTCATCCGCTCCGTCTTCCTCGGCGTCTCCGGGTGTTCCCATCAGATGTTCTTTTCCGGTGATCACGCTGGCAACCGGCACTATTCGGGCCATCATGACTTTACAGCAGATATTAAAACATCCGATAATCAAGCAACAAGTAATTATTATTGCAACAAGAATAACTACTCCATGCGTTAAATAGGACCTCCAGGATCCCCCTAATAGTCAGTCAAGCCAGCTATTCCCCCTTTTTGGGCCGTGTCTGAACTCGTCAAGCTGCTTTCTTATGGCATCAATGGCTTGGGTGATATTGTATGATTCATCCGTAACATGCGTTATAAATTTGTCTCCTATTATTGTGCATACTCTCCCCTGTTGGGCTAACTAATAATCTACGGCATAACGGGTCTGCTGCGTATACAATCTTAATTCAGACAGCTCCCGGTTGATGGCATCCAATTCCTTGGAGGTGCCGTTTCCCGGAATGGTTAATCCACAAATAAGGTAGTTCCTATTTTTGGCACTAATTACCCCCGCTGATCCCCCCCCAGACAGGGCCCCGAGGAACCCGTAACCCAGTGATGATCCCAGCGTGATAGGATCCTCCCGATCGGCACAGAACTCCTTGCTGATGGCCCGTGTTACTATCCTTCTCCGGGTATACCCCCTTTGGGGGCATGGAACAGTGAGTGGTCCTATAGTTCCTACTGCAAAGAGGACCGGGAGGGTCGGTGTGGCTGTCTTAAAGGTACCATTAAGGAGGAACACAAATCCTTCCTTAGCTCTATAACACTTTACGTTGGTGTTGCTAACACTCGTGAACTGCTTATACCACCAATTGCTCGGTTCCCTTGAATTTGAGCCCGATCCTACCAATTGGTAAGCATCAAACGGGTATGCCCATGTTTCTGAGCTGACATGAGTTCCGTTACACTGACCGCAGATAACTTGCCTCCCTGCGGTCACGTTCAGGTATCTTTGCTCATTACAGGTGCAAGTAAACTGACCTCTATGCACTCGACAGTGCTGACGGGCACACTGCGTCTGCACACAGGTGGCGTTCTCGGGGACCAGGGCATATGCACAACCCCACCCTTGCCCCGAGAAGCAAAGTGGGTCGCTTGCATTGTCTGAGCATACCGTTTTATCCTTTCCCCGGGACCCCCTGCACACGGGATCGGTGGGATTTATTAATTCCACACATCTTCCCGGTATACCCTTTCTATATTCGCCCGTTTGTCCCTCACAGGGTGCGTCCGAGGTATCCGCCGTATATAAATCACAGAGGGTCCACCCAGGGGTGGCCACGAACAGGGCCTCTACTGATTGGGCTAGTGGGTAACACATGGTTCGATTGCCGTGTAAACGTATATGGGTCTTGAAAAACAAGTTATCTTCTAATCCTATTAGCTTTACAACCGTGACAACATAGAGTAACGTGATTATATACGCTATCTTAGACATGTTTGTTACGCTCAAACAATACAATATTTACACATTAGCAGTAGCCGTAATTTGGACTTGCTTGCAGTCGTCACCTGTTCGGGGTGCATAAACAAGTATCCTGGTTACATTATCGTGAATCACATGTCTTATGTTTACTCATTAGTTTCTTTGTACAATTTCAACTGGGTCCAATGTTTCCATACACTCTTCCCTCTTATGTCCAGACAGGCACAGGTGTCTCCACTGATTATGACCTCATATGGGCCATTTCATTTTGGTGCAAACCCTGGTTTTTCAGGTAATGTTTTTACCATGACGCGACGTCCCGCCATCGGGACGTCAGGGAGCCTTTCAAGCTCTTTCTGAGCGTCTCTCTCTTCCTGATTGTCTCTTACTAATTTACGCATCCCTTTGAGTTGAGTGCTTAGTTCCAAAACATACCGTTTAATTTTGTCTTTTTTTTTTTGAAATTCGTAGCCAAGCGTTCCAATTCTTTGTCAAATCACAAACGCCAGAGGTCACCTTGCACACATCAAGGATCACTCTGCGCCAATGCTCCCAGCCAAAGGCCTAGAGCCACTGCACCGTTCCTGGAAGTACTGCAACACCAGGTTCGTGCCATGGAGGTGGGTGGGTCAGGCCCCACACACACCTCCGTGGAGGTGGATGGGTCAAGCCATCCCACCCACCTCCTATCTGGGCCTACGTCGGCCCCACCTGTTATGATGTTCTCTGGTAATTGCATCGCCCTTCCTGTCATTAGTTCATAAGGGGTTAATCCGGTTGTCCGGTTTACCATGGCTCTTAACTTCATTAATATAATGGGTAATACTTCTGTCCACGTTTTTCCTGACGTTTGCATGGCCTTGGCCAGGGCGTTCTTAAGGGTACGGTTCATGCGCTCTACCATTCCAGAACTCTGCGGGTGGTAGGGGATGTGGAATTTTTGTTTTATGCCCATCAGCTGGCATACTGTTTTTACAATCTTCCCGGTGAAGTGGGTGCCTTGGTCGGAATCTATTTGAAGAGGCACTCCCCATCGGGGAATCACCTGCTCGGTCAATATCCTTGCCACTGTTGAGGCACTCCCCATCGGGGAACCACCTGCTCGGTCAATATCCTTGCCACTGTTGAGGCACTCCCCATCGGGGAATCACCTGCTCGGTCAATATCCTTGCCACTGTTGAGGCACTCCCCATCGGGGAATCACCTGCTCGGTCAATATCCTTGCCACTGTTGAGGCACTCCCCATCGGGGAACCACCTGCTCGGTCAATATCCTTGCCACTGTTGAGGCACTCCCCATCGGGGAATCACCTGCTCGGTCAATATCCTTGCCACTGTTGAGGCACTCCCCATCGGGGAATCACCTGCTCGGTCAATATCCTTGCCACTGTTGAGGCACTCCCCATCGGGGAATCACCTGCTCGGTCAATATCCTTGCCACTGTTGAGGCACTCCCCATCGGGGAATCACCTGCTCGGTCAATATCCTTGCCACTGCTGAGGCACTCCCCATCGGGGAATCACCTGCTCAGTCAATATCCTTGCCACTGTTGAGGCAGTGCAATCACGTGTGGGGAAAGCTTCCACCCAGCGGGTAAATTGATCTATAATCACTCGGCAATATCTGTTTCCATGGGCTGGGGGCAAAGGACCTGTGAAATCAATTTGTAAATGTTCCCATGGCCCCCTTGGACGGGGCTGGTGTCCCATTTTAATTTTAATGGGTCTGCCTGGATTATATTGTGCGCACGTAACGCATCGATGGCAATATTTGACGATATCTCTCCCCATCCCTTTCCACCACCAATCTCTTCCAAGACTCCCGGCCATGGCCTCTCGTCCCGAATGGGACAGGCCATGGTGCAACTCCAATAAGGTATTCTGTATGCATTCAGGCGCCATTACCTTGTCGTTTCGTCTCCAAACGTTATCCTTCCCTTGCGTTGCGCCCTGCTTTGTCCACATACCTATTTCCTCCTCAGAAGTGTCCTGGTGTAGTTTCACGATACTTATCTGTTTGTCTCGGACCCTCGCACTCCTCTTGTTCTAATGCCTCTTGTGCAGCTAAGTCCGCAGCTTGATTTCCCTGGTGACTCAGCCAATCTGGACTGGTTCGGTCCGGTTCCCTTTGGTGGGCTTTAATTTTAATGGCCGCTACCTGTTTTAGTTTATTACTGGCTGCTAAGAGAGCTTCTATTCTCAGCTGGTGTTTTATGGGATGTCCGCTGGTTATGATAAAACCCCTTCTCCCCCATGCTGTCATATAATCGTGTACTACCCCGAATGCATATCTACTGTCCGTATCGATATTAACGATCTTACCCTCTGATAGCTCCAGTGCCCGGGTGAGGGCTACCAATTCTGCCACCTGAGCTGACGACCCCCCCACTAATTCGGCCTGATTCGACTGTCTCTAGATCCTGGTTAACTATAGCCCATCCGGTACAAGGTAGTCCCTCTACGTATTTTCGCGAGCCGTCCACAAACAAGGTTTGTTCTGCAGTTTGAAGTGGCGTGTCTTTTATTCTATCCTCTTCCATGTCCATATCCACGTCCCCGCAATCGTGGGGCTCTCCCTCTTGCACTATGCCCTCCGCGGGGTTTTCCCCTACATCTCTAATTATAGTTACTGCTTTGTTGGGTGGCAAGAGGACTGCTTCCCATATTGCCCGTCTCATATTAGAAACGGTTCTCAGTTTTCCTGTGTTTAACATTTCTACCAACGTGTGTTTGGTGTGGAGAATGATGTTTCCGGTCATCACCACAGGCTCGCTTATTTTTACTGCCCAAGCTCCTCAGTCTAGTGCAGCTATACATCTGGATAATCCGGTCACCACCGGACCTTCGGCGATGGAGTAATAGGCTATAGGTCTCCTTTTATCCCCGTGATCTTGGGTGACCACGGCCATATAGAACCCATCTTCATTGGTACAGTGGATGTGGAAATCTTTACCCATGTCAGGCAGTCCCAATCCAGGTGCGGAGACTAGTTCTGACTTGAGTTTACTATACGCCTGTTCTCGTTCAGGGCCCCACTCTATAAGGTCTAGGGCCGGTTTTCCTCCCTTTACTAGTCTTTGTATAGGCTCGGCAATCTTTGCAAACTCAGGGATAAAGTTCCGGCTGTAATTAAAGAGACCCAGTACCTTCCTCACCCCCCTTACCGTTACTGGTCTAGACATGTCCTTGGCAGCCTTTTTCCTATCCGAGGGCATTTCTTTCAACCCCTTTGAAAGGCAGTACCCTAGGTACAGGACTTGGGTTTTCCCGGGGTTGACCTTAAGGCCTGTCGTCTCCAAAGCTCGTAACACCAGGTATAGGGTTGCCTGATGTCCCTCCTTGGTTTCTGAAGCCATTAATATGTCGTCGACATATTGTAAAATACTATTTCCTGCCGGTACTTCTATTTGTTTTAGTACATCGCTCATGACTCGGTGGAATATGGCAGGACTATTTTGGAACCCTTGTGGTAATCGGGTCCAAGGCGAATTTCTCTTGTGATTCTGGGTCGAGGGGAAGTGCCCAGAAGCCATTGGCTATGTCCAGGACTGTAAAGATTTTATGTTCAGGGGATAATTCATTAAGGATTGTGGAGGAACTGGCCACTATCGGGTATAGTTTGGGGGTGACCTTATTAAGGGCGGTGTAGTCAATGGTTAGTCTATAACTCCCATCTGACTTCCCTACAGGCCATGTTGGGGAGTTCGTGGTGCTAACAGTTTCTCTTAAGATACCTTTTTCCACTAGTCCCTTTACTATTTCTACAACTGCTGTTCTGGCTTCGGGTCTTAAAGGGTATTGTCGGTGTGGTTTATGAGGTGGTCCAGGGACTTTAATAGGGTCCATGTCCGCCTTTCCGGTATCCAATTTTGTCTGTGCCCAAACCCCAGGCACAGAGGCACAAATGCCACCATATCCCCCAGTCTCGGTATGCCAGTTGGTTTTTGTGGCTGTTGCTATACCTAAACTTTCCATGTGGTGAGCTATCTATCCCAAATCTCCCTTACTGCCATCTGCCTTTGGCCATGTTAATTTCCCCTCGCCACAATCAATCAGGGCCTGAAATTCCTTCATTACGTCATTCCCCAATATTGTTCCCTCACGATTCTTGCATACATAAAATCTCATGGGTATACATAAATTATCAATTTCCACCACTTGGGTGGTGCTCAGGTAGGCTGGTGTTGGCCGTCCATCTATTCCGTTTATTAAAGCCTTTTTGTCGGTGACGGGAAGGGGCATATTGGTAATGGATATTGAGGCTCCCGTGTCCACTCGCATCTCACACTGTCGGCCCCCTGCTAGTGCAGACACATATATCCTTTCCACCTTTTTACTTTGTACAGGGGCCATCGGGCATCACAGGGTGGCTTTGTACGCCTGCCACTGCTGTTCTGACAGGGTCCTTGCCTTATTAGGATAGCCATTTTTACTATAGCAGGTCGTGTCTAAATGTCCCTTTTTGCCGCAATAGTTGCATTATTTTTCCATGCGTTTCCCCTTACATTCTTTGGCAAAGTGACCCACCTTCCTGCAGTTATGACATGTCCCCTTTTTCTGTCCCCCCCTCCGTCCTTGCTGCAAAAACCCTGCCTTGTTTTATCTTTGTTTGGGATTTTTCATCGCCCCCTCCCTGGACGCCACTCGCCCACTCGACCAGTTCATTATAATCCTGGGTTACAATTACTCCCATTTTTATAATGGTCTGGTGTGCAGCGGATAGTCCGTCCTTAAATGCCTGGATAAATGCTCGGTCACCGCGGCCCGGGTTCCCCTGTCCAGAGCATTCTTGATATATCTGGAATAATCATTCCCCATACTTTGAGGCTCCTTCCCCCTTTTGTTGTTTGGTTGTAGTCATTTTACTCCAATTAGTAGGGGCATTACCTAAAACTGGTTGGATCTGGGTTTTAAAAGGGCCAAAGGCCGCCTGTTGACCATCTACTTCGATGGTTAAAGATACCGCGGGTGTCCAACGTCCCCCTGAAAAGTCAGCATTGGCTGCTACTGAGGCTCCTCCCTTTTCTCTCTAACGTCCTTTACTTGCTCAATTAGTCCTGCTAACTGATGAACTAGTAATACTCCGGCCTTTTTGGTTTTATCTTTCTTTTGTTTTGCCATCCAATTTCGTTGTTGTTCTAATGTCTGGGATACATCCCAGCCGTCTTTCTGCATTTTTTAAAATTAAGACTTGTCGATCGGTCATGTAAGAGTTAATTAGGGACCCGGGCGGACCACATTTTACGTCCGTTTCTTTACCTGCCATCGAAGATGTTTACTCTATGTTCCTGTATTCCCCTTTAGTTTATGGAATTTCCGAACTTAAATACTCACGGCCACGATTCACCTCGCAGAGACCTCTTGTCTTGCTCGCGAAGATTAACGTGTTTCCTTACCACCAGAGTCCGGCTCTTGGTTGGAGTGATCAGCTCCCTTCCGCACCGATTTCTATATCACCTTCTATGAACATTGGACTAAAATAATCAACCCCCGCATCACTAATTACTTTACTTTCAGTCTGCGTTGTACGCCACAACAGTCTGAATTTCTTAACTCTTATCACATACTATCACATACTATCAAGTTTTGTCTCTTTACTTACTTAATCTATTTTATTCGTTTGATACCACTTCGCCGGCCAGCCGCTTCCCCCAGTATAATTTCTGGGTGGTCAGAAATTGATTACTATCCCGTTCTACTGGGTCATACGACTATCCAGCTCTGCAGTATCCTGCCGACTACGCCAATTTGTTAATGAAAATAAATTCACATAGACTCTGGTAAAGTAAGAGAGACAAGTTTATTGCTAACAGAGCTCTGGGAGAAGAGTTGAGATCCCGCGATCTGCGAGCACCTTCTCCCCGAGTGCCTTGTGCCGCGGGGTTATAAGCAGTTTACAGGGGGCGGAATACAATCATTTAAATTCATTTACATACAACCAATCAATCCATATGGCAACGCAATTCATTTACAGACAACTTTTTAGTCCTAGTGAAACCTGATAGCATGGCGCGAGTTTGGGGGCCCTTCCTCTGTATCTTCTTTTGTGGTTAGTTATTCTGTTGCAAAGCTTTCTATGAAACAGTGGCCTGCACCTGGCCAGGAGTCACTTGTTGCTGCAGAGTTCATATCAGGGACAGCAGATAGGCTTCTTGGTACAAAGTTCATTTAGTGGAAAGGCAGATAGTTGGCTTACCCGATCATGCTTTGCTATGTCTGAAAATCCACTCCAACATATTCAATGTCCCAGCCTCCACAGTTCTCTGGGGCAGAGAATTCCACAGATTTACAACCCTCTAAGAGAAGAAATTCCTCCTCATCTCAGTTTTAAATGGGCGACCCCTTATTCTGAGACTATGGCCTCTAGTTCTATATTCCCCCACGAGGGGAAACATCCTCTCTGCATCTACCTTGTCGAGCCCCCTCAGTATCTTATACATTTTAATAAGATCACCTCTCATTCTTCTAAACTCCAATGCGTATAGACCCAACCTGCTCAACCTTTCTTCACAAGTCAACCCCTTCATCTCAGGAATCAACCTCGAGAACCTTCTCTGAACTGCCTGCAATGCAAGTGTATCCCTCCTCCAATATGGAGACCAAAACTTTACGCAGTATTCCAACACCCTGTACAGTTGTAATGGGCATAGCTACCAGCCCCACCCTCTCCCCCTCAGGGACGGGTAAATCAGTCGGGGTTCCCATTGCCCCCCACGCTGTTAGTTATGACGTGTGTGGCTGAGGGCAAGGGTTGTGATGGCCTTTGTGGTTGAATAGCCTGCTGACGTTCACCGTCAGGCTTTGAAACATAAATAATAGCCATTTGGGTGAGTCACAGCAGGGGGGGGGGAGGGGGAGAGGGGCGTGACCACAGCCTGCAGGAAGTACCCCAGTGGGAGGCGCTAACTTAATTCCTTTTCCAAGGAGCCGCCTTGTTGCTAGGGAGCACACCCCACCCCACGTACCTTGCTCAAGTTGCCATTCCTCATGTGTTGGACCAACTGTAAATATTGATGGGCTATTTCACTAAGTGGGGAATCACGAACGAATCCAATCCTGTCCTCACTTGAAGTCCCCACTCGCAAGTTTCCTCTACCAGGGGCTATCTATAACAATCAGGAGCAGGAACCCTGGCCTGATTGTTCTTTCTCTATCTGTCTCTCTTTCTCTCCATACCCCAGTGGCACGGAGTCCAATTGTAACAGTGTCTACCCCTTGTGATCGATGTAGAGACCAGAGACGGAACCTGGCGCTTTCCTGATCTGCACGGAACTTGCCAGCTAGGTTACCAGGGCAAGAGGTAGCAAATAATTCAACAACAAAAACCAATGTCCTCACTTTATCGACATACTGGTTATGCCTCAGCTGGAGTGTCCAATTCTGGGTCCCGCACTTTAGGAAGGACATCAAGCAAAGTTCCCTCTCATTTTTGGGGGCCGTGCGGCCCCTTTAATGGGCAGAGCGGCCCCTTTAATGGGCAGAGCAGCCCCTTTAACGGGCAGAGCAGCCCAAAGAAATATCTGCGCATGAGTGGTTATTCCATTTACAAGCCGGTCGGGGCTCAGCGGCTGGGAGGGAGCTCCAGCACGTGCGCGCACCATACAGGGAACACTGATGTCAAGACCTTGGAGAGGTGCAGAGAAGATTCACCAGAATGATACCAGAGGTGAGGGACTTCAGTTACATGGATAGACTGGAGAAGCTGGGGTTGTTCTCCTTGGAGCAGAGATGGTTAAGGCAAAATTTGATAGAGGTGTTCAAAATCCTGAGGGGTTTTAATGAGTAAATAAGGAGAAACTGTTTCCACTGGGCAGCAGGGTCGGTGACCAGAGGACACAGAGTTATAATAATTGGCAAAAGAACCAGAGGCGAGATGAGTAGAACATAAGAAATAGGAGCAGGAGTAGGCCACCTGGCCCCTCGAGCCTGCACCGCCATTCAATAAGATCATGGCTGATCTGATCTTGGACTCAACTCCACTTCCCCGCTCGCTCCCCATAACCCTTATCGTTTAAGAAACTGTCCATTTCTGTCTTAAATTTATTCAGTGTCCCAGCTTCCACAGCTCTCTGAGGCAGTGAATGCCACAGATTTACAACCCTCTGAGAGAAGAAATTTCTCCTCATCTCTGTTTTAAATGGGCGGCCCCTTATTCTAAGATCATGCCCTCTAGTTCTAGTCTCCCCCATCAGTGGAAACATCCTCTCTGCATCCACCTTGTCAACCCCCTCATAATCTTATACGTTTCAATAAGATCACCTCTCATTCTTCTGAATTCCAATGAGTAGAGGCCCAACCTACTCAACCTTTCCTCAAGTCAACCCCCTCATCTCTGGAATCAACCTAGTGAACCTTCTCTGCACTGCCTCCAAAGCAAGTATATCCTTTCGTAAATATGGAAACCAAAACTGCATGCAGTATTCCAGGTGTGACCTCACCAATACCCTGTATAACTGTAGCAAGACTTCCCTGCTTTTATACTCCATCCCCTTTGCAATAAAGGCCAAGATTCCATTGGCCTTCCTGATCACTTGCTGTACCTGCATACTATCCTTTTGTGCTTCATGCACAAGTACCCCCAGGTCCCGCTGTACTGCGGCACTTTGCAATCTTTCTCCATTTAAATAATAACTTGCTCTTTGATTTTTTTTCTGCCAAAGTGCATGACCTCACACTTTCCGACATTATACTCCATCTGCCAAATTTTTGCCCACTCACTCAGCCTGTCTATGTCCTTTTGCAGATTTTTTGTGTCCTCCTCACACATATTGTTTTTCCTCCCATCTTTGTATCGTCAGCAAACTTGGCTACGTTACACTTCCAAGTCTTTAATATAGATTGTGTACACAGCGAGTTGTTGTGATGTGGAATGCACTGCCTGAAAGAATGGTGGAAGCAGATTCAACAGTAACTTTCCAAGGGGAATTGGATAGCGAAAGGAAAAACTTGTAGGGCTGTGGGGAGCGAGCAAGGGGAGTGGGACTATCGGATAGTTCTTTCAGAGAGCCGGCACAGACACGATAGGCCGAATGGCCTCCCCGTGCTGTAAGATGCTCTGATTCTACAAGCAAACCAATGGTGCGGGAAGACTTACGTGAATTCTGGACTCTGACTGACCGATCAGCTCTGCCAAGGTCTCTCGGAGGTAAACATTGGGATATCTGCAGGAGCTGAAAACCGACTCCATTGCGAGAATTTGTTCCCGAGTGAAGCTCGTATGTTTCCTCCTCTGGAACTTCAATCCCACCTCGCTAGGGGTGACAGAGGAAGATGTTTCCGACCACTGCCCCATGGACTGAGAGAAACCTGTTTTTAAATGTAAAAAATATATATACTGATCAGCATTTAGTTTACTCTAAATTTCTGCCCTTGCACCACCGTGGCACCATCTCCTTGTGAAAGTTCGATACCCTGTCCATTTTTCAATATTTATAGGGGTTTCCCACAGTTCATAGAATCATATAGCACAGAAGTAGGCCATTCGGCCCATCATGCCTGTGCCAGCTCTTTTGCAAGAGCTCTCCGTTTACATTGGATTACACAGGATATATGGCTCAGAAATAGGCCATTCGGCCCAATCAGTCCATGCCGGCGTTTATGCTCGACTCGCGCCTCCTCCCGTCTTTCCTCATCTAACTCTATCATCATAACCCTCTATTCTCTTCTCCCTCATTTGCTTGTCTAGCCTTCCCTTAAATGTAGCTATACTATTCGCTTCAACCACTCCCTGTGACAGCGAGTTCCACATTCTCACCACTCTCTAGTCCCTGTTACCCAATAGCTCCTTCCTTTGATCAAACTCCCTGATAAAGTGTTAATCTGGGTTGATAGTTTCTGACTGGCACTGAGGTACTGGTCAGCAGGAAGTGGTTGTACAGGTACAAGCAAATCTTCTGCTCTCCCACACACTCAGACTTCCTCCCCACCAGCTCCTCTGATCTCCCATCTTTCCCAAATAGCAAAAATATATATTTTTTAAAAGCTTCCTTTTTCTGATATAGCATGTCATTCTCACAGACAGAAGAGACCTTTTCAATACACATTTGAGGGCTGATATTTTAAATCCCCTCTAGATGTGACGAATTTGTAACTGTTAATCTAAACCAGTTATTTAGTATAATCTACACATGTTGACACCATTGCCCCTAGCACGAAATCCAAACTATTGATATTCACAATGAACTGAAGTGTTCCGACAACAGAAACCTGTGCAACTCCACCTCCAACCACTCTGGAAAAACTGCTCTCAACCCACACCCTTTGCACCAATGTTTTATCCAGTTTTCTATCCTCCCCGAATCATTTAAAGATCAAATGGATGAACTTCAACAATTGTACATTCCTGTCTGGCGTAAAAATAAAACGGGGAATGTGGCTCAACCTTGGCTAGCAAGGGAAATTAGGGAAAGTGTTAAATCCAAGGAAGAGGCACATAAATAGCAGCAAACCTGAGGACTGGGAGAAATTTAGAAGTCAGCAGAGGAGGACAAAGGATTTAATTAGGAGGGGGAAAATAGAGTATGAGAGGAAGCTTGCTGGGAACATAAAAACTGACTGCAAAAGCTTCTGTAGATATGTGAAGAGAAAAAGATTAGTGAAGACAAATGTAGGTTCCTTGCAGTCAGAATCAGGTGAATTTATAATGGGGAACAAAGAAATGGCAGACCAATTGAGCAAATACTTCAGTTCTGTCTTCACAAAGGAAGACACACATAACCTTCCGGAAATACGAAGAGACCGAGGGTCTAGCGAGAAGGAGGAACTGAAGAAAATCCTTATTAGTCAGGAAATTGTGTTAGGGAAATTGATGGGATTGAAGCCCGATAAATCCCCAGGGCCTGATAGTCTGCATTCCAGAGTACTTAAGGAAGTGGCCCTAGAAATAGTGGATGCATTGGTGATCATTTTCCAACAGTCTATCGACTCTGGATCAATTCTTATGGACTGGAGGATAGCTAATGTAACCCCACTTTAAAAAAAAAGAAGGGAGAGAGAAAACAGGGAATAATAGACCGATTAGCCTGACGTCGGTAGTGGGGAAAATGTTGGAATCAATTATTAAAGATGAAATAGCGGCGCATTTGGAAAGAAGTGACAGGATCAGTCCAAGTCAGTATGGATTTATGAAAGGGAAATGACGTGTGACAAATCTTCTAGAATTTTTTGAGGATGTAACAAGTAGAGTGGACAAGGGAGAACCAGTGGATGTGGTGTATTTGGACTTTCAAAAGGCTTTTGACAAGATCCCACACAAGAGATTAGTGTGCAAAATTAAAGCACATGGTATTGGGGGTAATGTATTGACGTGGATAGAGAACTGGTTGGCAGACAGGAAGTAATGAATAGGAATAAACGGGTCCTTTTCAGAATGGCAGGCAGTGACCAGTGGGGTACCGCAAGGTTAAGTGCTGGGACCCCAGCTATTTACACGAATGATTTAGACGAAGGAATTGAATGTAATATCTCCAAGATTGCAGATGGCATTAAGCTGGGTGGCAGTGTGAGCTGTGAGGAGGATGCTAAGAGGCTGCAGGGTGACTTGGAGAGGTTAGGTGAGTGGGCAAATACATGGCAGATGCAGTATAATGTAGATAAATGTGAGGTTATCCACTTTGGTGGTAAAAACAGGAAGGCAGAATATTATCTGAATGGTGACAGATTAGTAAAAGGGGAGGTGCAACGAGACCTTGGTGTCATAGCACATCAGTCATTGAAAGTTGGCATACAGGTACAGCAGGCGGTGAAGAAGGCAAATGGAAAGTTGGCCTTCATAGCGAGAGTATTTGAGTATAAGAGCAGGGAGGTCTTACTGCAGTTGTACAGGGCATTGGTGAGGCCACACCTTGAATATTGTGTACAGTTTTGGTCTCCTAATCGAGGAAGGACATTCTTGCTATTGAGGGAGTGCAGCGAAGGTTCACCAGACTGATTCCCAGGATGGCTGGACTGACATATGAAGAAAGACTGGATGGACAAGGCTTATATTCACTGGAATTTAGAAGAATGAGAGGGGATCTCATAGAAACATATAAAATTCTGATGGGATTGGACAGGTTAGATGCAGGAAGAATGTTCCCGATGTTGGGGATGTCCAGAACCAGGGGTCACAGTCTAAGGATAAGGGGTAAGCCATTTAGGAGCGAGCTGAGGAGAAATTTCTTCACTCAGAGAATTGTGAACCTGTGGAATTCTCTACCACAGAAAGTTGTTGAGGCCGGTTCGTTAGATATATTCAAAAGGGAGTTAGATGTGGCCCTTACGGCAACAGGAATCAAGGGATATGGAGAGAAAGCAGGAATAGGGTACTGAAGTTGCATGATCAGCCATGATCTTATTGAATGGTGGTGCAGGCTCGAAGGGCTGAATGGCCTACTCCTGCACCTATTTTCTATCTCTAGTAATCTCCTGTGTGGTTCCAGGTCAGCGGCCTTCTCAGAGTACACGTACATACATTACCTTTACTGCACTCCCCCAAAACACCACCAATCTACCGACTGTTGACATGGCCTCCAATTCTATCATGGGCACTCCAGGCCCCACAGCCGTCTGTGTAAAACAGTTTCTCCTGCTCTCTGTCCTAAACTGCTTACATTTAATCTTATCGTTATGTCCCATCATTCTAGTGAAGCAATAGGGACAAAACAGGTGTGGTATTCTCTCTATTAATATATATATATATAAATACACAGTATGTGTTATTGACTATAATATATACAGGGTGAGTTATTGACTATAATATATACAGGGTGAGTTATTGACTATAATATATACAGGGTGTGTTATTGACTATAATATATACAGGGTGAGTTATTGACTAATATATACAGTGTGTGTTATTCTCTATAATATATACAGGGTGTGTTATTGACTACAATATATACAGGGTGTGTTATTGACTACAATATATACAGGGTGAGTTATTGACTAATACATACAGGGTGTGTTATTGACTATAATATATACAGTGTGTGTTACTCTCTATAATATATACAGGGTGTGTTATTGACTATAATATATACAGGGTGTGTTATTGACTACAATATATACAGGGTGAGTTATTGACTATAATATATACAGTGTGTGTTATTCTCTATAATATATACAGGGTGTGTTATTGACTACAATATATACAGGGTGTGTTATTGACTACAATATATACAGGGTGAGTTATTGACTAATACATACAGGGTGTGTTATTGACTATAATATATACAGTGTGTGTTATTCTCTATAATATATACAGGGTGTGTTATTGACTACAATATATACAGGGTGTGTTATTGACTACAATATATACAGGGTGAGTTATTGACTATAATATATACAGTGTGCGTTATTCTCTATAATATATACAGGGTGTGTTATTGACTACAATATATACAGGGTGTGTTATTGACTACAATATATACAGGGTGAGTTATTGACTAATATATACAGTGTGTGTTATTGACTATAATATATACAGTGTGTGTTATTCTCTGTAATATATACAGGGTGTGTTATTGACTACAATATATACAGGGTGTGTTATTGACTACAATATATACAGGGTGAGTTATTGACTAATACATACAGGGTGTGTTATTGACTATAATATATACAGTGTGTGTTATTCTCTATAATATATACAGGGTGTGTTATTGACTACAATATATACAGGGTGTGTTATTGACTACAATATATACAGGGTGAGTTATTGACTAATATATACAGGGTGTGTTATTGACTATAATATATACAGTGTGTGTTATTCTCTATAATATATACAGGATGTGTTATTATCTATAATATGTACAGTGTGTGTTGTTGACTATAATATATACAGGGTGTGTTATTCTCTATAATATATAAAAGAGTGTGTCATTCTCTATAATATATACAGGGTGTTTTATTAACTATAAATTATACAGGGTGTGTATTTGACTATAATATATACAATGTGTGTTATTGACTATAATATATACAGGGTGTGTTATTAACTATAATATGTACAGTGTGTGTTATTCTCTACAATATATACAGGATGTGTTACTGACTATAATATATACAGGGTGTGTTATTAACTATAATATATACAGGGTGTGTTATTGACTATAATATATACAGGGTGTGTTATTAATTATAATATATATAGGGTGTGTTATTGACTATAATATATACAGAGTGTGTTATTAACGATAATATATACAGGGTGTATTATTAACTATAATATATACAGGGTGTGTTATTGACTATAATATACACAAGATGTGTTATTAACTATAATATATACAGGGTGTGTTATTCTCTATAATATATACAGGGTGTGTTATTCTCTATAATATAAACAAGGTGTGTTATTCTCTACAATATATACAGGGTGTGTTATTAACTATAATATATACAGGGTGTATTATGAACTATAATATGTACAGGGTGTGTTATTGACTATAATATACACAGGATGTGTTATTAACTATAATATATACAGGGTGTGTTATTGACTATAATATATACAGTGTGTGTTATTGACTAGAATATATACAGGGTGTGTTATTGACTATAATATAAACAGGGTGTGTTATTCTCTATAATATATACAGGGTGTGTTATTGACTATAATATATACAGGGTGTGTTATTGACTATAATATATACAGGGTGTGTTATTCTCTATAATATATACAGTGTGTGTTATTGACTATAATATATACAGGGTGTGTTATTGACTAGAATATATACAGGGTGTGTTATTCTCTATAATATATACAGTGTGTGTTATTGACTATAATATATACAGGGTGTGTTATTGACTATAATATATACAGGGTGTGTTATTCTCTATAATATATACAGGGTGTGTTATTGACTATAATATATACCGGGTGTGTTATTCTCTATAATATATACAGTGTGTTATTGACTATAATATATACAGGGTGTGTTATTGACTATAAAATGTACAGGATGTGTTATTAACTATAATATATACAGGTTGTGTTATTGACTATAATATACACAAGATGTGTTATTAACTATAATATATACAGGGTGTGTTATTCTCTATAATATATACAGGGTGTGTTATTCTCTATAATATATACAGGGTGTGTTATTCTCTATAATATAAACAGGGTGTGTTATTCTCTACAATATATACAGGGTGTTATTAACTATAATATATACAGGGTGTATTATGAACTATAATATGTACAGGGTGTGTTATTGACTATAATATACACAGGATGTGTTATTAACTATAATATATACAGGGTGTGTTATTGACTATAATATATACAGTGTGTGTTATTGACTATAATATATACAGGGTGTGTTATTGACTATAATATAAACAGGGTGTGTTATTCTCTATAATATATACAGGGTGTGTTATTGACTATAATATATACAGGGTGTGTTATTCTCTATAATATATACAGTGTGTGTTATTGACTATAATATATACAGGGTGTGTTATTGACTATAATATATACAGGGTGTGTTATTCTCTATAATATATACAGTGTGTGTTATTGACTATAATATATACAGGGTGTGTTATTGACTATAATATATACAGGGTGTGTTATTCTCTATAATATATACAGGGTGTGTTATTCTCTATAATATATACAGGGTGTGTTATTGACTATAATATATACCGGGTGTGTTATTCTCTATAATATATACAGTGTGTTATTGACTATAATATATACAGGGTGTGTTATTGACTATAAAATGTACAGGATGTGTTATTCACTATAATATATACAGGGTGTGTTATTAACTATAATATATACAGGGTGTGTTATTGACTATAATATATACAGGATGTGTTATTAATTATAATATATACAGGGTGTGTTATTAACTATAATATATACAGTGTGTGTTATTCTCTATAATATATACAGGGTGTGTTATTCTCTATAATATATACAGGGTGTGTTATTGACTATAATATATACCGGGTGTGTTATTCTCTATAATATATACAGTGTGTTATTGTCTATAATATATACAGGGTGTGTTATTGACTATAATATATACAGGATGTGTTATTAATTATAATATATACAGGGTGTGTTATTAACTATAATATATACAGTGTGTGTTATTCTCTATAATATATACAGTGTGTGTTATTCTCTATAATATATACAGGGTGTGTTATTGACTATAATATATTCAGGGTGTGTTATTCACTATAATATGGACAGTGTGTATATATTAGTACCTGGGCTGGAGGGGCCAGAACCTGGGCTGGAGTGATTATAAATACTGTTTGCCTGAGGATACCCAAACAGAGCCTTTGTCTTTTAATGCAGTGTCAATTTTCTTGTCTCCGCTGATTTAGATTAGTGAATCGTTGGAGGCTTGTCACAGATAGAGTGGATTCAGAATGACATTAGCTTGCAAATGTGTATTGAAAATGTCTCTTCTGTTTGAGAGAATCCCTTTCTGTCCCAGTGAAAGAAATTTTTTTTTAACAATTGCTATTTTAAATTTCTCCACCATTATCTTGCTACAGCTATACAGGGTATTGATGAGGCCACACCTGGAATACTGCGTGCAGTTTTGGTTTCCATATTTACGAAAGGATATACTTGCTTTGGAGGCAGTTCAGAGAAGGTTCACTCGGTTGATTCCGGAGATGAGGGAGTTGACTTATGAGGAAAGGTTGAGTAGATTTGGCCTCTACTCATTGGAATTCAGAAGAATGAGAGGTGATCTTATCGAAACGTATAAGATTATGAGGGGGCTTGACAAGGTGGATACAGAGAGGATGTTTCCACTGATGGGGAGACTAGAACTAGAGGGCATAATCTTAGAATAAGGGACCGCCCATTTAAAAGAGAGATGAGGAGAAATTTCCTCTCTCAGAGGGTTGTAAATCTGTAGAATTCGCTGCCTCAGAGAGCTGTGGAAGCTGGGACATTGAATAAAATTAGACAGAAATAGACAGTTTCTTAATCGATAAGGGGATAAGGGGTTATGGGGAGCAGGCAGGGAAGTGGAGCTGAGTCCATGATCAGATCAGCCATGGTCTTATTGAATGGCGGAGCAGGCTCGAGGGGCAGTATAGCTTACTCCTGCTCCTATTTCAAATGTTCTTATTGGCGACCACGCCTTCAGCTGACTAGGTCCCAAGTTCTGGAATTCTCTCCCTAAACCTCTCCAACTCGCTCCCCTCCTTTAAGACAAGCCTTAAAACTTATCTCTTTGACCAAGCTTTTGGTCACCTGCCTGAATAGGTCATGTGGTCCGGTGTAAAATTTTATTTGATAACACCTGTGAAGAATCTTGTGATGTTTTACTATGATAAAGACGCTTTATAAATACCAGTTGTTATTAAAACGAGCATGGATCCCAATTAGATAAAAGCAGTAAAATGCTCAAAATCCACAACAGGTCTCTTAGCATCTGAGGATAGAAAAGACAGTTTAGCATTTCAGCTACAGCCTCTTCATCTAATCCTTGATCATCTTTTCTCCGAAGCTACTAGCATTCCCAGTTCTTTCTTTCTTCCCAGCTTTGGAAATGTTTAATTAACTCCCCCCATCTGTTTAAAACAGCTGGCAGCAAGACTCATTGGAACAGAGGAGGTTGAGAGGAGATCTCATTGAGGTGTACAAAATATTGAGGGGCCTGGACATAGTCGATTTCCATTGGTGGAGGAGTCTATAACGAGGGGGCATAGTTTTAAGGTGGTTGGTGGAAGGTTTAGAGGGGATTTGAGGGGAGGGGGGCTTCTTTACGCAGAGGGTTGTGGAACTCACTGCCTGGAATAGTGGTGGATTCAGAAACCCTCACCACTTTTAAGAGATGGTTGGATGGGCACTTAAAGTGCAGTAACCTGCAGGGTTACGGACCTAGAGCTGGTAATTGGGATTAGACTGGATGACCTTTTGTTGGACGGCGCAGATATAATGGTAAGTATCGCAGGGAATAGAATACGGCCAGGATGATCTCCTGGACTAGTTTCGATCGCCTGGATGGGTCGGAGAGGAATTTTCCCAGATTTTTTCTCTCTAAATTGGCCTGGGTTTTTATCTGGTTTTTGCCTCTCCCAGGAGATCACATGGCTCCGGTTGGGGTGGAGTGTAGAATGTTTTAGTATAAGGGGCGTCGCAGTTGTGCGAGGCGGATTGGTTGGGCTGGGTGCTCTTTGCCTTTCCGTCATTGTTCATAGTTTTATGTGTAACCTTTAGGGCTGTGGCTCTTTGTCGGCCGGCGCAGACACGATGGGCTGAAATGGCCTCCTTCTGCACTGTAAATTTCTATATTACCATTTGGAAAACACCTTGTCCATTCCCTGCAGACAGCTGGCTTCAATTCCTACAAACAGGAAATGGATGCAATACTCCCAAGCCCAGATCATCATCATCATCATAAGCAGTCCCGCGAAATCGAGGAAGACTTGATTCCACTCTAAAAGTGAGTTCTCAGGTGGCTCAACAGTCCAATACGGGAATTAGTCTCTGTCACAGGTGGGACAGACAGTGGTTGAAGGAAAGGGTGGGTGGACTGGTTTGCCGCACGCTCCTTCCGCTGCCTGCGCTTGTTTTCTGCATGCTCTCGGCGACGAGACTCGAGGAGCTCAGCCCAGATCAACATGCCAGCAACAGCAGTAGGCCATTCAGCCCTCGAGCCTGTTCCACCATTCAATTAGATCATGACAGATCTGTATCTTAACTCCATCTACCCGCCTTGGTTCTGTAACCCTTAAAACCTTGCCAAACAAAAAGCTATATAGCTCAGTGTTGAAATTTTCAATTGACCCCCAGCCACAGCTTTTTTTTTGGGGGGGGTGGGGGGGGGGGAAACTGAACGGCCTAGCTCTAGGTTTAAGCTTATGTTCTCTTGTTTTGGACTTCCTCACCAGAGGAAATAGTTTCTCTCTCTGTACCCTATCAAAGCCTTTAATCATCTTAAACACCTCAAATAGATCATCCCTTAATCGTCTGTACTTGAGGGAATGCCTGTGCAACCTGTCCTTATAATTTAACCCTTATAGCCCTAGATATACTGGAGACATTACGGCTACTAAATAGCCAGATAGGTGAGATTAGCCGAGCTGATTTGCTTGTCTGAATCTTAAATACATGCAATTTCTCTTCTGTCCATTTGTCCTGGTCAGGTTGGCTGATCTGGTTGCAGTAGGCACTGTTTTCACAAGTCATTTCCCCTACCCCCAAACTGGAATAAAAAAGCTTTCAAGGTGCTTATCTACTTGCCTTTCCTTTTGTTCCAACCTACCTGCAATCAAGGTCTCCTCATTCAAATCAGTTGTGTTCTCCACATCCTGGGTGGGGCCCCACTCGACATCAGGGAGACCAGATTGCAGAAAAGCCCAGACGTGGGGGACTGACTGCCACATGGCAGAAAAGAACTTGCATTTTTATAGCGCCTTCCACAACCTCAGGACAATCCGAAAACGACTTATAGCCAATCAAGTCCTTTCTGAAGTGCAGTCAGCAGCCAATATGTGCACAGCTGAGCGGCCCCCGGCCTGTGAGCACCATCGGAGCAGGCCGGGGAGCGGAAGGAGAAGCGTGGCAGCATACCACTCCAGTGAGCAGTGTGAGCTGGAGCAGGAGAGCAATGGCAGTGAAAAGTCCAGGTCAGTGATTGGAGCGTGGGCAGGTACAGCAGGAGCGGCGAGAGATTGTCGAGGGACGTGATCGGGGCCCAGGAGAGGCGTGAGTTCGGGGCCCAGAAGAGGCGAGGGCCCAGGGGCAGCACGGGCCAGCCCACACTGCAATGTGCACGCACTAGGATCGTGCAGCAGAGCTGGTCTCCAGTCGTCTTGGTTAATCCTTGCCACTGGACCAAGACCTAGCTCTGTCAAGCCCGTGTGGTGGCTGGTGTGCAACGGTCACCCCACGTTAAAAAAATCCACGCACAGGCATCTTCCACCCTTCAGGATTTAGTTCGGACCTGGAATTTTAGGTCCATCATTGAAACACCTGTGAACTTTTTGACGTGGAAGCAAGTCACCTTCGGTACGAGGGACTGCCTATGATGATGACAAGCAGAAATGAAATAAATGATTAGATTCTAGTTCTAGTGACGTTGGTTGAGGAGTAAATATTGGCCAGCATACTGGGGAGAACTCCCCTGCTCGCCTTTGAAATAGTGCTGTGGAATCTTTTACATCCACCTGAGAAGGCAGGCGGGACCTCAGTTTAACGTCTCAGTACTACACTGGAGTGTCAGCCTGGATTATGTACTCAAATCTCTGCAGTGGGACTTGAACCCATAACCGTCTGACCCCGAGGTGAGAGTGCCAGCCACTGAGCCACAGCTGACACCCGGTACAATGGGCGCTGGGCTACCCTACCTTGTTTGAAGATGGAGGACATCGCAGCCAAGTCCAACATTGCTCTTGCCCGAGGCCCCCCCCCCCACACACACACAAACTCACATACTTCCAACAAAGTCTGGATTGCGGATACCTCATTCCCTTGTCAACAGGCAAGGTTGCCATTTGTATCACCCTAGCCGCTGCCCAGCACAGGAAATCGAACTGGGGATCTTCTTGGCTCTGCATGGTTGAGCGACACGAATGTTTTACCAAGCCACTGGGGACCTACACTGTAGTTTGGGTCCCAGTGCCCCGTCACCCCATTTACATTGCAGGGTACAGTTTGGAGCATTGACTGTTAACAAGGAAAATATCACAGGCATCAAGACTTTACTGTCTGTGGATATCTACCACCACCAGCTGGGAGAAGGGACTGCGAGCAGTGGCTGCTTTGCTTCCAGAGACAGTGAGCACACCCAACATTTGTCGTTCCATCATTGTCACTGGGTTAAATTCCTGAAACTCCCTCCCTAACAGCACTGTGGGAGTACCTTCAACACACGGACTGCAGCGGTTCAGGAAGGTCTGCTCACCACCACCTTCTCAAGGACAATCAGGGATGGGCACTGACACCCCATGAACGAATAAATAAAAACTCACACGGCAATTCCCTGGGCCTCGTTTACAGGACAGGAGTATTTGCACTTTAAGAAAACCATTACAACTTTGGAAGAACAAGCCTCTGAGCAGCTCTTCCCTCCCGTCCACGTTTCTGCTTCGTGCTGGTCCCTCCACACCAGCGAGTCTCAACTTGGCTTAGATGGGACAGACACTGCAATCTCGCACAGGGGGAGTGCAACGTTGCCAGAGGCATTGTCTTTCAATGGATGGGCGGTGGACCTTCAAGATGTTGTGGCATTATTCAAAGAGGAGCAGTGGACTCTCTCGGTGCTCTGGCCTCTATCCTTCTCGGTTATCATGAAAAACAAAACATTACATCAAATTCATCTCATTGTGGGGTCATGCAGCGCACAAAATCGCTGCTGCGTGTCCCTACGTACCAGTGACTGTGGTGCAAATAATAATTCACTTCGGGGTGCAGACAACAATCGGAGAACAATGCTTCTGTGGCTGTAACACAAAAGCACTGTAACAAAGTGCCTCTAAAGAGACACTTCTTCGGTATAAAGTGGATTGGCAGATTTATGTGCATGAGTAATTGTGAATAGAAGAGCAACAAAAAAAAGAGGGAGAATGGGAAGGGAAAGGGATAGAGCACAGGAAAGTAAAGAGGCAGAGTGTGAGAAATCAGAATGAGAGTACAGGAGGGAAAGCAGAGTAAGAGGTCGAAAACGAGAAAGCAGAAAGAGATAGAGCGCAGGATGGAAATCAGAGAGAGCAAGCACAAACACAAAGAAGGAGAGAATATGAGAAAGGAGAGAGAGAACATGAGAAAGGAGAGAGAGAGAGAACAAACACGAGAAAGGAGAGAACAAACACGAGAAAGGAGAGATCAAACACGAGAAAGGAGAGAGAACAAGAGAAAGGAGAGAGAGAACAAGAGAAAGGAGAGAGAGAACAAGAGAAAGGAGAGAGAGAACAAGAGAAAGGAGAGAGAGAACAAGAGAAAGGAGAGAGAGAACATGTGAAAGGAGAGAGAGAACATGAGAAAGGAGAGAGAACAAGAGAAAGGAGAGAGACAAGAGAAAGGAGAGCGACAGGAACAAGAGAAAGGAGAGAGAGAACAAACACGAGAAAGGAGAGAGAGAACAAACACGAGAAAGGAGAGAGAGATCAAACACGAGAAAGGAGAGAGAACACGAGAAAGGAGAGAGAACAAGAGAAAGGAGAGAGAGAACAAGAGAAAGGAGAGAGAGAACAAGAGAAAGGAGAGAGACAACACGAGAGAGAGAGAGAACACATGAGAAAGGAGAGAGAGAACATGAGAAAGGAGAGAGAGAGAGAACATGAGAGAGAGAACATGAGAAAGGAGAGTGAACAAACACGAGAAAGAGCACACAAGAGAAACCAGAACGTGAGAAGCATGTGTGAGTGAAAAAGAGATGAGAAAAGTGTCAGATGTTAGTGAGAGGGAGAAAGTGTGGAGAGAGAAAATGAAACAGGCGAGATGTTGAGTGCAAGAAACTAAGATGGGCAAAAGAAAGAGAGTCATTTTAATTATATATTATCTTTATTTATAAATATTTAAAGCGGCTTTCAATTTTATACACCATACAAAAGGTAACATATCTGAAAAGGCAGTACTACATACACTAATTCTGATTTAATTACAATGGTATATAGAACTATCTGGTTGAAATTCCAAGAAATTTTGAAAGAGTGCAAGGGGAAGAAGATTCTATTTACACTGAAAAGTAGGAAGGGAGAAAGTAAAAACAGAGGCACCAATACTAACAAAAGACACAGACTTTAAAAAAAACTTTTCAACTATAACCAAGTATAAAACCTGTTAAAGTTTGAAAGTAATAATAGTTCTGTGAACATTTTTTGCTTTTTTTGTTAAAACATTTAAAAAGATACCTCAGTTTTCCCTCCCCCAGGTCGCTTAATGATCAGAAAAGGTTATTTGTACTGATTTCCCCTAAACTTATGCTTCAAATTGGAAATTTAAAGATTCAAAACTTTACAGTAATCTACATTAAACTGGAAACTTTTCATTATCCACTCATTACAATATAAACATTTAAACACACTTCAAAAAAAAAAATAACTCACTCGACCAACTTTCACATGACAGACTTGCTCCCCTGCATCACTTGCATTGACAGTCCTGTGATCCTGGGAGGGAGGTGGCTGGAGGAGAAAGGATGGGCAGTGTGGGGCAAGAGAGCTTCACGTTACTGTGGTAAGGACAGATCCATGTGCAAATAACAACCTACTTAAATCTAATTAAACGACTGGTTTGCGGGGTAGGGAAGAAGAGGGGTTTCCAGACGTATGAAGTTAGACATTTTTCAACATGTTCCGACAGTACCAACTCCCCCTCCCTCGAAGGCACTGACTCCTCGCTGAGGGATGGCTCCACAGGCAGCGACCATCCGAGGCCCATGGGGCCGTTATTCACGCCCGAATGGGGGCGTCACTGGTGGAAGTGGAAGCGCGCAGAACGTGAGGCAAGCAGAAGATTTGTCTCAGCATCACAGCTGAGCACAGCCCTGTTCTTGCCCAACCTACACACACACACACACACACACACACACACACAAACAGTGCTTTGCTGGACAGCGATCAGATTTAGAGTCCTAGCCATTTAAAGCACCCCCCGCCCCACACTGCTGACTTAGTGTAGACCGGCGAATCGAGCTTGGGATCTTTCTGGTCCGTTCCCAGCAGAGAACGGAGACTTGAGCTTTGGAGGGTGAAGGTGGAACAAGGCATCTCAACATACCATCTCTCTCTCTCGTCTCTATTCAGCCACTTGCCTCCGAACGGCACCTCACTTGAAAAGCTGCGGCACACACTTTTGCTGCACGTGGTGGCAATCTGCTCGGCCAACATGGGTTAAACAGCACTCGCTTTGCTTTTCAAAACCGGAGATAAAGCGCTATCTGGAGGTGGTGCTATACCTTTTGACTGGGGAGGGGGAAACATAGGAACAGGAGTGAGCCATTCAGCCACTCGAGCCTGCTCTGAAGAGTGGGGGGGAAAAATCACAATAAAAAAAAGAGGCAGATGGGGAAGTTGAACACCATGGAACTGCAGGACTTGAAGATGCAACCAGTGCACCAGGAGATCGCTGTCACGACGTATCTATTTTCTGTTTAAAAAAAAACTATTTACATTTTTACATAATTCAGCTCGAGATCCATCACACGAGTCGATTCGATATCTACCTCAGTTTACAGTTAATATTTACAGTTAGAGAAAGCATGAGTAATAAACCTTTAAATGACAAAACATACAAAAATAAATCAGATTCCTGAAAAACTCAGGGTGCTGTGCTACATATTTAATGAAAAAAGTACAGAGAAAGAGCACGGAAATCTCTCTCTCTCTCGTGTGTGTGTTTTATTTAGTTATTTATTTTTTTAAAAAAACCTCTTCTCTCCTCCTGCCATTCATTGGCGAGCTCACGACTGACCCTTGCAAGTGCCCAGACGGGGGTTAAACGGGGTTCCTTCAGTCCCTGTTGGTGTTGTTGGCGGTGAAGGCATGGAGGTTTCCCATCTGGCTGAGGCCGCTCTGGATGTGGGCGACGTGGATTTCTACATTGTTTTGGAAGCAGCTACAGAAACAATAACTTGAATTTATACAGTGCCTTTAACATAGAAACATAGAAAATAGGAGCAGTAGTAGGCCATTCGGCCCTTCGAGCCTGCACCGCCATTCAATATGATCATGGCTGATCCTCTATCTCAACACCATATTCCTGCTTTTTCCCCATACCCCTTGATGCCTTTTGTTTCTAGAAACCTATCTCTCTCCTTCTTAAATATATTCAGTGACTTGGGCCTCTACATCTTCTGCTGTAGAGAATTCCACAGGTTCACCACCCGCTGAGTGAAATTTTTTTCCCTCATCTCTGTTGTGTATGGAGAAAGAGTCAGACTGAACACTGTGAGCTCAAAGTAAAGTGTGACCGTAGTCTTTTATTGCAGGTCTCCAGAGTGCCTCTCCAGCCTGTGAAGCCTCCTTAAGTACCTGTGGTCCCAAGGGATTGTGGGATCCCTTGGGACTCTAGGGGATGAGCCCTCTGGTGGCTGTACAAGGTATATGCAAATTTACATATATAACAATCTCGATCCTAAATTTCCTACCCCATATCCCGAGACTGTGACCCCTTGTCCTCGACTTCCCAGCCAAGGGAAACATCCTCCCTGCATCCATTCTATCCAATCCAGTCAGAATTTTATACGTTTCAATCAGAATTTTATATGTTTCACAGGAGCATTATCAGACACAGTTTGACACCAGGCCAAAGAAGGAGATATTAGGATAGGTGAAAGAGATAGGTTTTAAGCAGCATCTTCAAGGAGGAGAGAGAGAGAGAGAGAGAGGCGGAGAGGTTTAGGGAAGGAATTCCAGAGCTTAGGCGGAGCAAAGGCAGTGGGGATGCACAAGAGGCCAGAATTGGCGGAGCAGAGATCTCAGCAGGTCAAGCAGCATTTGTGGAGAAGAAGCAGAGTTAACATTTTGGGTCGATGAGATAGGGAGGGGTGAGGCCATGGAGAGATTTGAAAACAAGGATGAGAATTTTAAATTTGAGATGTACCTGGACCAATTAAAAAAAAAACATTCAGGGGATGTGAGTGTCGCTGGCAAGGCCAGCATTCATTTCCCATCCCCAATTGCCCTTGAGAAGGTGGTGGTGAGCCGCCTGCTTGAACCACTGGAGTCTGCGTGGTGCAGGTATGCCCACAGTGCAGTTAGGGAGGGAGTTCTGGGATTTTAACCCAGCGACGATGAAGGAATGGCGATACATTTCCAAGTCAGGATGGTGTGTGACTTGGGTGGGGAATTTGATGGTGTTCCCATGCACCTGCTCTCCTTGCCCTTCTTGAGGTCACGGGTTTGATAGGTGCAGTTGAAGAAACCTAGGTGAGTTGTTGCAGTGCATCTTGTAGATGGTACACACTGCAGCCACGGTACGTCGGTGGTGGAGGGAGTGAATGCTTAAGATGGTGGATGGGATGCTGACCAAGCGGACTGCTTTGTCCCGGATGGTGTTCAGCTTCTTGGGTGTTGTTGGAGCTGCACTCATCCAGGAAAGTGGAGGATATTCCATCACACTCCTGCCACTGGTGCCTTGTAGATGGTGGAAGAGCTTTAGGGAGTCAGGAGGCGAGTTATTTGCTACAGAATACCCAGCCTCTGGCCTGCTCTTATAGCCACAGTATTTATGTGGCTGATCCAGTTAAGTTTCTGGTCAATGGTGACCCACAGGATGTTGATGGTGGGAGATTTGACGATGGTAATGCCATTGAATATCACGGGGAAGTGGTTAGACTTTCTCTTGTTGGGGATGGTCATTGCCTGGTATTTGTGTGGTGTGAATGTTACTTGCTACTTTTCAGCCCAAGCCTGAATATTGTCCAGGTCTTTTTGCATGTGGGCACGAACTGCATCATTATCTGAGGAGTTGTGAATGGCACTGAACACTGTCGTCAGCAAACATCCCATTTCTGATCTTATGATGGAGGGAAGGTCATTGATGAAGCAGCTGAAGATGGTTGGGCCTAGGACACTGCCCTGAGGAACTCCTGCAGCGATGTTCTGGGGCTGTTATGATCAGCCTCCAACAACCACAACCATCTTCCTTTGTGCTAGGCATGACTCCAGCCAGTGGAGAGCTTTAACCGATTCCCACTGACTTCAATTCTACTAGGGCTTCCTGATGCCACAGTCAAATGCTGCCTTGATGTCAAGGGCAGTCACTCTCACCACACCTCTGGAATTCAGCTCTTTTATCCATGTTTGAACCAAGGCTGTAATGGGGTCTGGAGCCGAGTGGTCCTGGCGGAACCAAAACTAGGTATCGGTGATCAGGTTATTGGTGAGTAAGTGCCGCTTGATAGCACTGTCGATGACACCTTCCATCACTTTGCTGATGATTGAGAGTAGACTGACGGGGCGATAATTGGCTGGATCGGATTTGTTCTGCTTTTTGTGGACAGGACATACCTGGAGCAGTTTTCCACAGTGTCGGGTAGATGCCAGTGTTGTAGCTGTACTGGAACACCTTGGCTAGAGGTGCGGCTAGTTCTGGAGCACAAGTCTTCAGCACAACAGCCGGGTGTTGTCGGGGCCCATAGACATTGCTTCTGTGATGGTGGGGACCTCAGGAAGAAGACGATATGGATCATCCACTCGGCACTTCTGGCTGAAGATGATTGTAAACGCTTCAGCCTTGTCTTTACGTGCTGGGCTCTGCCATCATTGAGGATGGGGATGTTCATGGAGCCTCCTCCTCCTGTTAGTTGTCCAATGGTCCACCACCATTCACGACAGGATGTGGCAGGACTGCAGAGCTTTGATCTGATCAGTTAGTTGTGGGCTCGTTTAGCTGACAACAGCATGCTGCTTTCACTGTTTAGCATTCATATAGTCCAATGTTGTAGCTTCACCAGGATGGCACCAGGTAGGTAAGCCTGGTTCTGCTCCTGGCATGCTCTTCTGCACTCCTCCTTGAACCAGGATTGGTAAAGTGAGGAATGTGCCGGCCATGGTCACTCTCAGGCTGAGCCAGACCATTCTGAACCTTAGTGTCATATTTGACCCAAAGCTGATCCTGTCAATTCTGCTGCTGCTAATGGCCCACAGCACCTCATGGATGCCCAATTTTAAGCTGCTAGATCTGCTAGAGCTGCTAGATTAAGCTGAATTAATCCCATTTAACGTGGTGGTAGTGCCACACAACACTATGTAGGTCAGCGAGCACAATGTTGATGGGTGAACGGGATTTGTTGGAAGATGGGAGGCTGGCCAGGAGAGCACTGGAATTGTCGAGTCTGGAGGAAACAAAGACATGGATTTGGGTTTCAGCAGCAGATAAGCTGAGGAAGGGGTGGAGACAGAACGATGATGAAAGTACGTGATCTTAGTGATGGACAGGATCAGCTTTGGGTCAAATATGACGCTGAGGTTCAGAATGGTCTGGCGCAGCCTGAGAGTAACCAAGGAGAGGGATGGAGTCAGTGGCTAGGGAAAGGAGTTTGTGGCGGGGGCCGAAGACAATGGCTTTGGTCTTCACCATATTTAATTGGAGGAAATTGCGGCTTATCCAAGATGGGATGTTGGACAAGCAACACAACCACACCGAGCAGTGGAGGAGTCAAGAGGGGTGATGGTGAGGTAAAGCTGGGTGTCGCCAGCGAACGTATAAAAATTGAGATATTTTTGGATGATATCGCTGAGGAGTAGCATGTCGATAAGAAATAGGATGGGGCCAAGGATTGATCCTGCTGGGTGGGGGAGGAGACGGGACACCAGAGGTAACGCTGCTGGAGCAGGAAGAGACACCATTGAAGGAGATTCTCTGGCTACGACACGATAAGCAAAAGTGGAACCAGGTGAGTGCAGTCCCACCTAGCTGGATAACGGAGGAGAATGGTATGGTCAACCATGTCAAAGGCTCCAGGCACGTGGAGAAGGATGAGGGGGTACAGTTTACCATGGTCACAGTCACATAGGAGGTCATTTGTGACTTTGAGTAGGGTCAATTCAGTGTTGTAACAGGGGAGAGTACCTGATTGGAGAGGTGCAAACATGGAGTTGCAGGAAAGCTGGGCTCGGATTTGGGAGGTGACAACATAAGAACTTATCAAAAGATCATAAGTAATAGGAACAGGAGTAGGCTATACGGCTCCTCGAGCCAGTCAATAAGATCATGGCTGATCTGATCATAGACACAGCTCCACTTCCCCGCCCGCTCCCCATAATCCCTTATCGTTTAAGAAACTGTCTATTTCTGTCTTAAATTTATTCAATGTCCCGGCTTCCACAGCTCTCTGAGGCAGCGAATTCCACAGATTTACAACCCTCAGAGAGAAGAAATTTCTCCTCATCTCAGTTTTAAATGGGTGGCCCCTTATTCTAAGATCATGCCCTCTAGTTCTAGTCTCCCCTATCAGTGGAAACATCCTCTCTGCATCCACCTTGTCAAGCCCCCTCATAATCTTATACGTTTCGATAAGATCACCTCTCATTCTTCTGAATTCCAATGAGTAGAGGCCCAACCTACTCAACCTTTCCTCATAAGTCAACCCCCTCATGCCCGGAATCAATCTAGTGAATCTTCTCTACTTTGCGTCCAAAGTAAGTATATCCTTTCGTAAATATGGAACCAAAACTGCATACAGTATTCCAGGTGTGGCCTCACCAATACCTTATATAGCTGTAGCAAGACTTCCCTGCTTTTATACTCCATCCCCTTTGCAATAAAGGCCAAGATACCATTGGCCTTCCTGATCACTTGCTGTACCTGCATACTATCCTTTTGTGTTTCATGCACAAGAATCCCTAGGTCCTGCTGTACTGCAGCACTTTGTAAGCTTTCTCCATTTAAATAATAACTTGCTCTTTGATTTTTTCTGCCAAAGTGCATGACCTCACACTTTCCAACATTATACTCCATCTGCCAAATTTTTGCACACTCACTTAGCCTGTCTATGTCCTTTTGCAGATTTTTTGTGTCCTCCTCACACATTGCTTTTCCTCCCATCTTTGTATCGTCAACAACTTTGGCAAGGAAAGGGAGGTTGGAGATTGGAAGTTCGGTAGTTTGCAAGGACAGAGGGGTCAAGGGGAGGTGGGTGATGACAACAGATTTTTAAGGGAAAGGACAGTACCCGAGGAAAGAGAACTGTTAACAATATCAGCTAACATGGCAATCAGGAAAGGAGAGGGGGTAGGCTGGTCAGCAATTTTGTGGAAATAGGATCAAGAGAGCAGGAGGTGGGTCTTATGGACAAGGCTCACAGAGAGCGAGGGGAGCTAGGAGAGAAACTAGAGATAGATGAGAGTTTAGGGATAGGGGGCAAATCATAGAAATTTACAGCACAGAAGGAGGCTCTTTCGGCCCATTGTGTCCGTGCTGGCCGACAAAGAGCTATCCAGCCTAATCCCACTTTCCAGCTCTTGGTCCGTAGCCCTGTCGGTTACGGAACTTCAAGTGCATATCCAAGTACTTTTTAAATGTGGTGAGGGTTTCTGCCTCTAGCACCCTTTCAGGCAGTGAGTTCCTGACCCCCACCACCCTCTGGATGAACAAATATCCCCTCAAATCCCCTCTAAACCTTCTACCAATTACTTTAAATCTATGCCCCCTGGTTGTTGACCCCTCTGCTAAGTGAAATGGGCCCTTTCTATCCACTCTATCTCGGCCCATCATAATTTCATACATCTCAGTAAGGTCTCCCCTCAGCCTCCTCTGTTCCAAAGAAAACAGACCCAGCATCTCCAATCTTTCCTCATAGCCAAAATTCTCCAGTCCAGGCAACATTCTTGTAAATCTCCTCTGTACCCTCTCCAGGTCAATCATGTCCTACCTGTAATGCGGTGACCAGAACTGCACGCAGTACTCCAGCTGTGGCCTAACTTGTATTTTATACAGTTCAAGCATTCCCCCCCCCCCGCGCTTGTATTCTATGCCTCAGCTAATAAAGACAAGCATTCCATATGCCTTCATAACCACCTTATCTACCTGGCCTGCTACCTTCAGGGATCTATGGACCTGCACTCCAAGGTCTCTTTGTTCCTTTACATTTCTCAGTGTCCTACTATTTAATGTATATTCCCTTGCCATGTTAGCCCTCCCCAAATGTATTACCTCACACTTCTCCAGATTGAATTCCATTTGCCACTGTTCTGCCCAACTGCCCAGTTCATTCATATCTTCCTGCAGTCTAAGCTTTCTTCTTCATTATCAACCACATATTTTAGTATAATATGCAAACATCTCAACCATACCCCCTACATTCAAGTCTTAATCATTGTTATATACCACAAAAAGCAAGGGACCTAGTACTGAGCCCAGCAGACTGCACTGGAAACAGTCTTCCAGTCACAAAAATACCCATCAACCATTACCCTTTGCTTCCTGCCTCTGAGCCAATTTTGGATTTAACTTGCCACTTTGCCTTGGATCCTATGGGCTTTTAATTTCGTGAGCATTCTGCCATGTGAAACCTTATCAAAGGCCTTGCTAAAATCCATGCACACTACATCATACGCACTACTCTCATCGACCCTCCTGGTTACCTCCTCGAAAAATTCAATCTAGTTAGTCAGACATGACCTTCCCTGAACAAATCCGTGCTGACTGTCCTTGATTAATCCATGTCTTTCTAAATGAAGATTTATCCTGTCCCTCAGAATTTCGTCCAATAATTTTCCCACCACTGAGGTTAGACTGACTGGCCTGTAATTACTTGGTCTATCCCTTTCATCATTTTTAAACAAAGGTACAACATTAGCAGTCCTCCAGTACCATACCCGTAGCTAGAGAGGACTGGAAAATGATGGTCAGAGCCTCTGCTATTTTCACTTTTGCTTCTCTTAGCAGCCTGGGATACATTTCCTCTGGGCCTGGGGATTTATCTATTTCAAAATTGCTAATCCCCTTAACCTTGGGAGAAATTTGGCCTGGTGGGCTGGGGAAGGGTGGGACGCAGCAGAGACAGCTGAACCGATAGTCTCAATCTTATTGACAAAAGTCCACGTCCTCCTCGCACTTGTTGGAGGTGGGGCAGGTTGGGAAACAGGAGAGAGGGGTTTAAGGAGACCGTTGGTAGTGGAGAAAAGAAGTTGGGAGTTATCTTTGCTTTCCAGGATGATCCTGGAGGAGTGAGCACAATAAAATCTGGTCAGAGCCCTGCACTTCCTCACTTCAGTATCGGGCCACCCTTGTTGAGAGAGAGAACTCGCAGCCATGGTCATTTCCTTACGGAACAGAGGGCGCACAATGGCCATCAGTCCATTGTAACTGGCTGGATCTGTAAAAGAATTGACCCATTTCCCCCACCCACCAAACATACTGATTTTTCTAATATTTAACCACTTCCGTTTAAAAAGTTATGGGATGTTTCTGATGGGATGCTCCATGTTGTAACAACTGTGTGGGGGGAAAAAAAACCCTTACCTGAACCATTGCTCTTTAAGACCATCTTAATTTTGCCGTCTAGTTACTACTCACCGACAGGTGGAGAGCTCCTTCCCTGCCCCCCGCCCCCCAGCCCCCCGTTGCCGATTTACCTCAATCAAAACCCTTGAATTTTTAACACCTCTATCACATCTCCTTAGCTGAAAGCAGCAAGACAGGGCTTACTCGAATACACCAGGTCCACTCCCAGCAATGGTGCAAGCAGCTGGACTGTGAGGACCAGGATCAGTTGAGGGGAGGGGTTAGCGGGGAAGGGAGAATGAGGGAGAACCCGTCAGCTGAGGGGAAGCAGCAGTATATTATGTTCACCATTACGAAAAACTGTATTTCATCTCAAAGGTGAACACTTCACGTATTAACCTATGCAGGACAGCCATGTTTTCTGGCCCCTACTGGTACCTACGAGCCTCTGTCCGTGGTATCCTCACTAAATCAGATGGCGTGCAAAATCGACTTGATGTTCTTTTTAATTCCACGTTTGGCATGTCACCAAGTTGGCTTCCTTCCACCAACAGACTATGGTCTGTTCTATGTCCCAACTTCACTCCCACTGTCGGTGAAAGTGGCTCCTTCTTCACCCTCCTCAGATTCACTCCCTGCTCCCATGACCTATTCTCAACACGGAAAGCCCAACGCTGGCCTAACTACCTAACCTCTCCCTCGGCAATGTTCTCCCCCTCCACCCCACCCCCATTTTCAAATCTGCCATCACCACCTGCCTTAAAAAGATGATGGTAGACCCCTCTGTCCTCAAAGTCTTCAAATACATAGTCATCACACTCCTCTCTCTCCCCAGTCTCTGTTCGAGGTGCTACATGCTGTTTTTAGTCAATCCCGTTGCACTCAGACCTCCCTCCAACTTCCCCTGTGACTGCGATGTGTGATTCCCAGCCCGCTCTTAGAAACAGTTGACCATTCCAATCCACTCCACCACTGTGTAATCCACTTCCATGTCACTGTTCTCTCCTAGTTCCTTTCCCAACTGTCTCAATCCAGACAATGAATTGCCTCAAATAGTTTTATACATGGCCACCTCAAAATAGTGGCATTCAAATCCTCTCACAGATCAGATTCTCAGGACTGCCAATTATACTTGTAACACTGCTGTGAAGCGCCATGGGACGTTTTACTACGTTAAAGGCGCTATATAAATACAAGTGATTATACTAGAGCTTCCCCCAATACCATGCAAATGGCACTGTAACTAATTGCATCCCATGTGGTTTAGACAAACGACACTGTGTCCTACACCCAGCCCAGCTCTATACTGTCTGCCTCTTTAGGGCCTCACCAGCGCCCATTTCTACACTGTCTGCCTGTCCCATTTCTATACTGTCTGCCTGTCACATTTCTACACTGTCTGCCTGTCCCATTTCTACACTGTCTGCCTGTCCCATTTCTATACTGTTTGCCTGTCCCATTTTTATACTGTTTGCCTGTCCCATTTCTACACTGTCTGCTGGTCCCATTTCTACACTGTTTGCCTGTCCCATTTCTACACTGTCTGCCTGTCCCATTTCTATACTGTCTGCCTGTCCCATTTCTACACTGTCTGCCTGTCCCATTTCTACACTGTCTGCCTGTCCCATTTCTACACTGTCTGCTGGTCCCATTTCTACACTGTCTGCTGGTCCCATTTCTACACTTGTTTGCCTGTCCCATTTCTACACTGTCTGCCTGTCCCATTTCTACACTGTCTGCCTGTCCCATTTCTACACTGTCTGCCTGTCCCATTTCTACACTGTCTGCCTGTCCCATTTCTACACTGTTTGCCTGTCCCATTTCTACACTGTCTGCCTGTCCCATTTCTACACTGTCTGCCTGTCCCATTTCTATACTGTTTGCCTGTCCCATTTCTATACTGTCTGCCTGTCCCATTTCTACACTGTCTTCCTGTCCCATTTCTACACTGTCTGCCCGTCCCATTTCTACACTGTCTGCCTGTCCCATTTCTATACTGTTTGCTTGTCCCATTTCTACACTGTCTGCCTGTCCCATTTCTACACTGTCTGCCTGTCCCATTTCTACACTGTCTGCCTGTCCCATTTCTACACTGTCTGCCTGTCCCATTTCTATACTGTTTGCCTGTCCCATTTCTATACTGTCTGCCTGTCCCATTTCTATACTGTCTGCCTGTCCCATTTCTACACTGTCTGCCTGTCCCATTTCTACACTGTCTGCCTGTCCCATTTCTATACTGTCTGCCTGTCCCATTTCTATACTGTCTGCCTGTCCCATTTCTATACTGTCTGCCTGTCCCATTTCTATACTGTCTGCCCATACACTCATCTCCAAGATTTTGACTGCAGCAGGCTTTCTCTCTTTAGTTCCCTGCTTTTTTTAGTCAAAGGGACCGACCCATGCTGTGATGTAGTTTAACGATGGGGTTCCCCTTCAATACCTTGCCCAGGGGTCCTTGTTTACACACCAGCCCAGACAGTGCAGGCTGACAAACTGTGAGCAGCATCACAAGTAAACCCATGCTTTCCAGCAGGGTCACTCAACAACAACTTGTGTTTATATAGCACCTTTAACGTAGTGAAATGTCCCACGGCGCTTCACAAAAGTATTATGAGACAAAAAATTTGACATCGAGCCACATAAGGAGAAATTAGGGCAGGTGACCAAAAGCTTGGTCAAAGAGGGAGGTTTTAAGGAGGGTCTTGAAGGAGGAGAGAGAGGTTGAGAGGAGGAGAGGTTAAGGCAGGGAATTCCAGAGCTTGGGGCCTAGGCAATAGAAGGCACAGCCACCAATGGTTGAGGGATTCTAATCAGGGATGCTCAAGAGGGCAGAATTAGGGGAGCGCAGATATCTCAGGGTGTTGTGGGGCTGGAGGGGATTACAGAGATAGGGAGGGGCAAGGCCATGGAGAGATTTGAAAACAAGGATGAGAATTTTGAAATCAAGACGTTGCTTAACCGGAAGCCAATGTTGGTCAGCGAGCACAGGGGTGATGGGTGAGCGGAACTTAGTGCGAGTTAGGACACGGGCAGCCGAGTTTTAGATCACCTCTAGGTTTATGTAGGCCAGCCAGGAGTGTGTTGGAATAGTCAAGTCTAGAGGTAACAAAGGCATGGATGAGGGCTTCAGCAGCGGATGAACTGAGGCAAGGACGAAGACAGGTGATGTTACGGAGGTGGAAATAGGCAGTCTTAGTTATGCTGCGGATATGTGGTCGAAAACTAATTTCAGGGTCAAATATGACGGCAAGGTTGCGAACATTCTGGTTCAGCCTCAGACAGGAGTTGGGGAGAGGAATGGAGTCAGTGTCTAGGGAACAGAGTTGGTGGCGGGGACCGAAAACAATGGCTTCGGTCTTCCTAATATTCAATTGGAGAAAATTTCTGCTCATCCAGACAGACAAGTAGTCTGACAATTTAGAGACAGTGGAGGGGTGGAGAGGTGGTGGACAGGTAGAGCAGAGGTAGAGAGGTCATCAGCGTACATGTGGAAACTGATTCTGTGTTTTCAGATGATGTCGCCAAGGGGCAACAATATCCACTGGGCACGGGAACGACGGCTGAATTTTCCCAATCCTAATCCAGGGGTTGCACAGACTGTCCATGATGCTCCCCCCCATTTCTCCTCCCCCCCGCCCTGCCCTACTGAGACCATCTAACTCCGTGCAGTCCGGGGACGCGACCTGGGATCTTGCTGGACTGTAGGGTTCAGCAGCTCACTGGCTGAAACTGTGGCGCAGTTTGGGGGGAACCTACATTCCACCTACCTTACATTAGAAGCATCTATAGAGCTCTTGATGTCATTCAAAGAGTCCGTCAATGACTTGAATTCAAAAGAGTTTAAATCACCTCCTTCTGCCAGACACTGGAGGAAGCAAAGATCAACGAGTTTAGTGCCATTAAAAAAAAGCTTTCAATAGTTGAAACCTGAAATAAAAAGTGCGAGTAATTTTAGTTCTAGAATATCAGAAAAAAAGGTCAAGGGCTGAGAGAAGGCCAGCCAGGCCATCAAACCTCAATCCTTCACAGTTCTGTTTTTCACATCTCTACCCATCCAAATATTTGAGATCAGAGATCAAACGCTGAGGAGGCTGCGGGGGCGGAGCAAAGAGGAGGCTGCGGATGGAGCGTGGGGGGGGGGGTCTGGGGGAGGCTGCGGATAGGGCTGGGGGGGGTCCGGTGGAGGTTGCGGATGGGGCGGGGGGGTCCGGTGGAGGCTGCGGATGGGGCGGGGGTCTAGGGGAGGCAGCGGATGGGGCTGGGGGGGTCCAGTGGGGTATCTGGGGGAGGCAGCGGATGGGGCGGGGGTTTAGGGGAGGCAGCGGATGGGGCGGTCCGGTGGAGGTTGCGGATGGGGCGGGGGGGTCCGGTGGAGGCTGCGGATGGGGCTGGGGGGGGTCCGGTGGAGGCTGCGGATGGGGCGGGGGGGGTCTGGGGGAGGAAGCGGATGGGGTGGGGGTTGGAAGGGAGAAAGTGGAGTCCGCAAGTGGGGGGAGCAGGGAGTGGACAAGAGGAGGCTGTGGTGGGGATTGGGGGGGATAGTGGAGACAAGCGGAGGTCTTGAGGAGGGGACGGGCAAGAGGCCTTGATGGGGGGAGAGGCGAGGAGAGGGAAGGTTGCTTACCCCAGCCATGGCACAAACTCCTTTTTCACCTTAGTGTGTGTCGGGGCTTGGTACAACCGACATCCTTTGGAGCTCCGCTCCTCTGATGGGTTACTTGTCAAAGACACTACTCCTGAGTCACTCCTATGTACAGAGGGTGCGCTTCCAATACCTTTTCTGATCTTTGCCCTAAAAAGCATGCAAGTGCAGCCTGGCGGATGCACTCTCCCACGTTTTCTCTCCTTGGACATTTCAACTGCTCCATGTCCATTTTGACTGCTGACTGAATTCTGCATCTCCCCGTTAGATGCCTTCTGACGAGCAGTATTGCTGAAGTCAGGCCATACACCTCACCTTGCAGAAGTAGGAAGGCTTGGTGTACCCATTGAATCAGGGGAACAATCCCTCCAGTTTTACAGCATCAGAGCTAGAGAGACCAGGAGGGTCTTGGGTTTGACCCTCGGTCTGGGCTCACTTAGCTGCTCTCAGTCGGGGACGTGTGGAGAGAGCTACTACAATTAGCCTCAGCCCCAACTGGGTGCCTGCCACTGGTCACCATACGGCAACTCCTGCTAGATATGTGTGCAAGACTGGGCTCAGCTGTATTGGGGCCCCATACATGGGCAAGGCTCGTGCACAAAGAATGGCCATTTAGATGAGGTTCCACAGAACCTGGCACCTGTATCTTAGTAAAGACTCAATGTTTTCAGGAGTGGAGGGGAGGGAATCATGTTAGCCAAAAAAAAAATCAATGGGATGATTTACATTAAAACACAATGCATGGAGGGTTGTGGAGTGAGCTGACAGTTTATCCAATATCTCACGGATCAATGACCAAACCACAAGGCAGAACTGGATTTGTTCATTTTCCGGGAGGGGGTTCAGCATGTTACTTTGCAAAGATATGTTTTAAAACTAATTAAAGTCACCATAACCTCACACGAACACAAGAAATAGGAGTATGGTTGGGCCATTTGGCCCTTCGAGCATGCTCCGCCATTCAATAAGATCATGGCTGATCTGATCTTGGCCTCAACTCCACTTCCCCGCCCGCTCCCCATAACCCTTGATTTCCCTGTAGTTCAAAAATCTGTCTATCTCCGCCTTAAATATATTCAATGACCCAGCCTACACAGCTGTCTGGGGTAGAGAATTCCAAAGAGAAGAAATTCCTCCTCATCTCTGTCTTAAATGGGTGACCCCTTTAATCTGAAACTATGCTCCCTAGTTCTAGATTCCCCCATGAGGGGAAACATCCTCTCTGCATCTACCTGTCGAGCCCCCTCATAATCTTGTATGTTTTAATAAGATCACCTCTCATTTTTCTAAACTTGATGAGTATAGGCCCAACCTGCTCAACCTGTCTTCATAAGACAACCTTTTCATCTCAGGAATCAACCAAGTGAACCTTCTCTGAACTACCTCCAATGTAAGTATATCCCTCCTTAAATAAGGAGACCAAAACTGTATGCAGTACTCTAGGTGTGATCTCACCAATACCCTGTACAGGTGTAGCAGGACTTCCCTACTTTTATACTCTATCCCCCTTGCAATAAAGGCCAACATTCCATTTGCCTTCCTGATTACTTGCTGTACCTGCATGCTAACTTTTTGTGTTTCATGCACAAGGACCCCCAGGTCCCTCTGTACTGCAGCATTCTGTAGTCTCCATTTAAATTATATTCTGCTTTTCTATTCTTTCTACCAAATTGGATTATCTCACATTTTCCCACATTATATTCCACCTGCCAAATTTTTGCGCACTCACTTAACCTATCGATATCCCTTTGTAGACTCACTCAGTGATTATGCTGATCAAACTTTCTCAGGCTGAATGGCGCTCTCTTGCAAACAGGTTCCAGATCTCTAAATAAACAGAGTTAATCCTCTGTCATATACCACTCTTCTACTGGATCACAGTGGCATATTAGATGAGCTGTGTGGTGTCGTAGATACAGCAACAAGCTGACTGGGTGCGGTAACAGAGGGTGCATTCATTTAAGCTTTGGCCGTGAGCAATGAGACAGGAAATTGGCCAGTTACATTTACTGCTAAAGTATTACGTCTCTGGGTATTTGATTGTGTCTGGTTGTGAGCATTGGAATCATGGAAACTTATAGCCATGATTAATATTTTTCTTTTATAGAATTACATATTCGGCCTGGCAAGCCTGTGCTGGCTCTGAGAGAGCACTCGTGCTTAGTCTCACATCCCGCTTTCTGTCTGTAACCCTGTAAGTTCCTCAACCTCAAAGACCTGTCAGACTCCCTTTTAACATTATATCAGCTTCCACCACCTTCTCAGGCGGAGTGTTTCTGATCCTGACAACTCAGTAAAAAATTCCCATCTCCCCTCTAGATCTTTTTCCAATAATTTTGAATCTATGACCTTTAGTTATTGACCCACTCGCCAGAGGGAGTATTGCTTTCCTAGTTACTCTATCAAACTTCTCATCTTGAAAACCTCTATTAGGTCACTTCTTAACCTTCTCTGTTCCAAGGAGAACAGTCATAATTTTTGCAACCTCTCCTCATAACTGAAGTTTCTCATCCCTGGTAACCTCCTCTGTACCCTTTCTAATGCCTTTACATCTATATTGGCGACATTCTCTTCTCTCAAAACCGGTACTGTGGCCTAAATCGCACACATACCTCCCCGGCAGTGTTGTTTATAGCGAGTCGAAAAGTGCAGTTTTATAACTACAAGGTGTACCATGAAGCAGGTTGGGAGGGGCTCGTGTGGAGCATAAACACTGACACAGATAGTTGGGCCGAATGGCCTGTTTCTGTGCTGTAAATTCTATGAAATTATATAAAAGAAAAATATTAATTAATTCATAATGTAGTGGCAGTAATCTTATTTACTCACTTCCTCTCCCTTAAGGACATTAATTAGCTATGCTCAATATATCTGTATAAAAATAACGTTCTGATTGTTGCTGCTAAACATTCTCATTGGCCACGAGTAAACTGTGACTGTCGTGTTCATGTTAAGTTTCTAGCCGTTTCATTGGCTGCTGGCAAACACTGTCACTGACTCAGAGTTCACCGCCCTTCACCACACCCGCCATATAAACTCTTCTACCCATATTCACGGCCACCCCCTCAACCTTTCCACCACACGTGGATTCTCGATTCCCATCATGGCAATCACAGCCCAGCCCTGAACTCGCATCTTTCTCTAGTTTCTCTCCTAACCGCACCCCGCGCCCACCCCGAGACCCACCTCCTGCTCTCTCAACCCTATTGCCAGTAAACCACCCAACTTCCCCCCTGGCCCCCTGCTAGCTGATCATGTTATTTCCCCAGGTACTGTACCCCTCCCTTTCAAATCAGCTCTACCTCACCAACACCTCTTGACCCTTATTCTCTGTTGTCAGACTGCTTCTCCGACATCCAAGTCCCGGATGAGCCGCAATTTCCTCCAATGAAACATTGGGAAGACCGAACCCATTGTCTTTGGCCCTCTCCACAAACTCCTTTCCATTGCCACCGATTTCATTTCACTCCCTGGCCACTGCAACACCCTGATACACTACAGTCCTATCAATACAGTGTACATTGTAGAGAATACCAAGGTGGCACGTAGTGAGCAAACCTTACTGAATGGACGTTGCAGACAACCTTAGGGTCGAATTCCAGGTAGTAGCAGAAATGTAGAGACTAGAGAAGCTGGGATTGTTCTCCTTCGAGCAGAGCAGGTCAAGGGGAGGTTTAATAGAGGTGTTCAAAATTATGAGGGGTTTTGTTAGCGTGAGTAGAGATAAACTGTTTTCTACTGGCAGGGGTAGGGGGGGTGGGAGCAGTAGCCAGAGGATACAGATTTTTTTTTTTAATAAACTCAGAATTGTTGTAATGCACTACCTGATAGGCTGGTGGAAGCAGATTCAATAGTCATTTTCAAAAGGGAATTGGAACAAAAACTGGAAGGGAAAACATTTCCTGGGCTGTGAGGAAAGAGCAGGGGAGTGGGACGAGTTGAATAGCTCTTTCGAAGAGCCGGCACAGGCATGATGGGCTCAGTGGCTTCCTTCTGTGCTGTAGATTGTAAGTGTTCGTTGGTCTGCTGTGATCACTCGCAGTGTCCATACCTGCCGGGTGCACTATAAGATTTTGACCCTGTATGGTGGGGGAGGGGAGAAAGACAATGCCAACGAAGGTGCCTGCTACCACCAGAGTGTGGGATGTCCTGAAAAACTAGGAGGAAACCAAAGAGATGACTGGTTTTAGGATCTGAGTGGGGAGGGGTCACAACGAGGGGGACCCAGGAGGCAGTGTGCTGGGCCTGATTTAAAGTGATATTTGGTCATTTTACAGAGGTCCTGAGGACCATTCGCCAGTCGAGCCGGATCTTTGGTCACGACCAGGATTGTGCCACTCCCCACCACAGCCCCTCCGCCACAACTCTGGGAGTTCCAACTGTTCAGGTGGCAGGCCTGTGGCTAAATTTAACCTGCGCTCCTTTTATTACTGTGTGCTGCTTCACAAACAGAACCCCAGTTGTTAGCAGGCGGGACTTGTCCCAGGTCGCGTTCTCCAGGCGATTATCGTTGCATTTGTATTTTCCGAGCGGTTAGAAATAAAGATTCTGTCTGGCCTCAAAATTAGTTTCGCTGTCAATTATATAAAATAAAACCATCAAATGGGATTTTGTAAACAACTGACTGTAGCCATTACCATTCAGACAGCATGTCAGTGCTCAGCCACACACAGTCTCTCCCATTAAAAGTAACTCGGCATATCTGGAATTCGCTGCCTGAAAGGATGCTGGAAGCAGAGACAATAGTAAGTTTCAAAAGGGAAATGGATAAATAATTGGAGGGAAAGAAATTGCAAGGCCATGGGGAAAGAGGAAGGAGTGAGACTAATTGGATAGCTCTTTCGAGGGGCTGGCACAGGCACAATGGGCCAAATGGCCTCCTTCTGTGCTGTGTATCATTCCATGAATGTGGAAAGTGCATGCTAATAACGCTGGCATCAAACTACTGAGCAGGATTCTTGCTGAGTTATTTCAGCCCCCTCCCATGGACCGTGAGCAATGTCAGGGGGGGGTCCACAGATTTCAGATCCGTTGCTCTTTGGATTCTCAGGGTGTGAGCGACGCTGACAAGGCCCATCCCTAGTTACAACTGGGTGACTTGCGAGGGTACAGAGGGCATTAAAGTGTATACCACACAGCGCGAGACTGGAGTCACCTGTAGGCCATACCAGGTAGGGGTGGCAGGGTCCTTTCCTCGAAGGACATTACTGAGCCAGTTGAGTTTTTTTTTAAATGACACTACAGCAGCTTTCAATGTCATTTTTCATCTGGTGATGAACCACAAAGGACCAGATTATTAAATTCAGTTTCACAATTTGCCCGGACAGGACGCAAGATCACGACCTTTGGCTTGCTAAACCCAGAACCACACACCACCGCAGCTGGGAACTGCCGAACACTACACTTACTTTTATCTGTAGCAGCACTGCTGTCAGTCTGGCTATTAGGTCGGTGAGATTTTCATTTCGAACACTGGCCTGCCCGGTTTGCGAAGTGTTTGCCTGCCGTACGAGCTCGTGAGCCTCCTCCTCACACCTCCTGCGCATGTCTGTGGGCTGGTCCATGGGCTGCAAACCCTGGTCAGGAGCAAGCTGTCGTTTTCAAGATAACACAAGAGGCAAGGTTAACAACTGATCCACAAAACCTCAGCCGCTGCACCTCAAATATCACCTGAAGTTAGACAAGTACCGAGAGAAAGCAATACGAAGGCAATCGAGTTTCATGTTTGGGCAGCTGAAGGCACGGCTGCCATTGGTGAGCGAAGGAAATTGGAGAAGCGCATGGGGCTAGAACTGGAGGAGCGTAGAGATCTTGGGAGGGTTGTAGGGCTGGCGGTGGTTACAGAGATAGGGAGGGCGAGGCCTTTGAACACAAGGATGAGAATTTTCTAATTGAGGCATTGCCGGACCGAGAGCCAATGTAGGTCAGCGAGCACAGGGGAGATGGGTGAGCGGGACTTGGTGCGAGTTAGGACATGAGCAGCCGAGTTTTGGATGAGCTCAAGTTTTATACAAATACAAGACGAGAGAGACACAGAGCAAGTGAGCATCAGTGCGCACACAGGGAAGAGAAGGGCACAGGAGCGAGTGACACAGACATTACGAGAGTGCACGAGCCAGGCAGGCAATGTGTTCAACACTCACCTCATAACAATACTGCTGGACTTTATTCAGCACCTTATTCAGATCTTTGTTCAGCTGCTCCAATTCTAAAACAATTGTCGCATATCGCTTCTGAAAGTCGATTCCAATGGGGGCTGAATACGATTTCTGAGGGAATGAGAAAGTGGTCAGTCAGTTCCTACCTTGATAGGGCTGATACTGCCCTTCAACTCAACTCCTGGAGCGCAGTTGGGGGGGGGGGGGGTGGGAGGGAATGGGATCTTCCATTATCGCTAAACATTCCTCCCTCAGCCACCAGCACTAAAAAACAGACTAACTTGTTAATCATCTCTCTGTTTATAGGTTGTTGCTGAAGAATGGCTATCCTGCTCGCCAACATCACAAGTCACTGCACTTTAACGGTTTATTCATTCTGTGAAAGGAAAGACTTGCATTTCCTAGAATCTTACAGCACAGAAAGAGGCCATTCAGCTAATCGTGTCCGTGCCAGCTTTGTTAAAGCTATCGTCTTCGTCCCATTCCCCTGTAGCCCTGTAAATGTTTCCTTTTCTAGTCTATATCCAATTTCAGTTTGAACGTTACTGCTGAATCTGCTTCCACCACCCCTTCAGGCAGTACATTCCCCATCGCAACTCACTGCGTCAAAACAAAATCTCCCCCACACCCCCAGTTCTTTTCTCAATTCTCTTAAAACTGTGTCCTCTAGTAACCAACCCTCCTGCCAGTGGAGATAGTTTCTCCTAATCTACTCTATCAAGACCTTTTGTAATTTTGAACACTTCAACATTTATAAAGTGCCACATTACAAAATGCTTCACATACAACACTTCGGCAGTAAAATACAGGGTATGAATCACCCATTAATCGATGGTTTCTTTTGTGTGGTGTTAGGTGTGGAACGAATGTTGGTTTGGAGAATGGGAGAACTCCTTGGGCTAGACTTTCCACTATGATCGCTATCGCGCAAAAATGGGCGATATTTCCGGCCTTAGTGCTTTTTGTATTTTTCAGGATCACTGGAATATCGGCCAATTTAAAAAACGCTAGTTCCGCCTTTTTCATTTGGGCGATAGCCTTAGTGATGGAAATGGGCGATAGCGATGTATTCAGTCGTGCAAGGCTGGTGTCCATAGCAACGGCCGTTCTGCGCATGCGCTTTTTTTTTTCAGCAAAAAACTTTTCCCGCGATTCGGGAGTTCAGGGATCATCTGCACATGCTCAGAAAACTGAAAGAGAGGGAGAGGGAGAAGGAAGCTGAAAAGGAGTGTATGGAGGGTGAAAAATGTCAAACCAATTGAGCGATCGCAGTATGCAGCAGGAGCTGTCAGGGAGAAGGAGGGAAAAAGCTTTCTCTGATGAGGCCAATGAGGCCTTGGTTAATGAGGTCAAAAATCAATGGGGCCAATTAACCCGGGGTGGGTGTGGGAAACCTCCCCCCGCGCCCCCACATATAACAAAAAATATGGGGCGATATCGCCGCCCTAGTCTCCATCGGTGGCCCACAATAGGCGTGAAGCAGACCAGTGCCACAAGCGGTGGAACAGTCTGACTGCATCGACAAGAGTAAGTATTCAATTATCACATTTTAATTTATAATGATGCACTGACTCATTAATTAAAATGTAAATGTGGCGAATTGTAATTAAGCTGGGTAATCTTGGGAAGCTTCGCTGCTAAGATCTGGACTGGAGTCGGATCCTGTGCCCTTTAAGTCTAATTTTGATGAGATGCCTTACATTTAATCAGCAGTATTAATTATTAATTAAAAGCTTTGATCGAAAATTGTGGCTAAAGGAATGACTGGAAATAGACAGACCGCAAACATTCGGCATTTCTGCCACTTTAGTTTAGAAGGAGAACTCTTGTGTGCTGTGAGCAAGTCTTTAACTAGGGCACCATCTCCTTTTTGGTTATGTTGGTGGATGGGGCACGACTGAGCACTGAGGGGTCTGGTCATCTTTACCCAGACTGTGTGAATCTCTCCGGCTGCTGTCACTTACACAGTGACCCAGCCTGGACTGGGGGAGAGCTGCCCTGGCTCACTGTCTGCCCTGGGACACTTTGGGACATTAGCTCCGGGCACATGGAGGTCTCCGAGCACAGCCCATGGACACGGTGTCTCCTCCCATTACAGTCCTGTCATTGCCGAGCTCACCAGCGGTCCTGATTCCCCTCACCGGGAGACCTCCATCAATTCAAATAAACCACCTCCCTCCCCTCAGGTGCCGAATGGCACGGCCCGTGGATGGGGCCTTTCCTGGAGATTGTACACGAGATGTTTGGTGTCAAGCATTAGTACCTAAACACGATCTTATTAAATACTTTCTCTGAACATAGATGTTATAACCATGCATCCAATGTGGATACAAACTGTATTAGCATATATCATCATCAGAGGCAGTCCCTGGAACGAGGATGACTTGCTTCCACAAGAGTTCACAGATGTTTCAATGAAGGACCCGATGTTCCAGTCCTGAACTCCAGCTGAGGGGCTGGAAGTTGCCTGTGCGTGGATTTTTTTAATGTGTGGTGACCGTTGCACATCAGCCACCACACGGGCTTGACAGGCCTTTATCCAGTGGCAATGGTAAACCAGGACGACTGGAGACCTGCTCTGCTGCACGGACCTAGTGCGCACACATATCGCAGTGTGGGCTGGCCCGTGTTGTCCCTGGGCCCTCGGCTCTTCTGGGCCCCTTACCCTCATTCGCTGCACCTCCGCCACAATGTTCCAGGGCCCGGTACTCCAGCTCTATTTATAGCCCTGACCTGAGGTGGTGTTCTCAGACAGGTCGAGGCGGCCTGTAACGTTATAACGTTAACGATGAATATCATGTGGGGTGACTAATTGTGGGTTGCAATATCTGTTGTGTTTCTGTAATAGTACCGAGTCAGTTAACTTATGCCATGCTCTTGTCACGTTTGCAGAGGAAGATATCTAAGAATCATGCCGAGCAGAGGCGGACCGGAGGAGGGCCTACTGAGCTGCACCCTCTCAGCGACCTGGAAGAACGTGCCGCAGCATTAGTGGGCACCCATAATCGTTCTGCACCCGTGGTGGTGCAGATCCTGTTGTTGCGCCACCTGAGTAATGCGTAAAGCAATGGTAAACCAGTAAAGTAATTTAATGGCATTTGATTATAATATATGAATGATGTAATGTTATGTATGCAGTTTCTGTACTCTTCTGTACTCTCATGTTAATGATATGTAACGTCTCTCGTTCACATTTATTGCAGTAGTGTTGCTCCTCGTACATATTCCAGCGCAGTGCAAGCATTCTCATGTCTCCCCTTCTCTTCTAATAACCTCAATTATGTTTCCCAGCTACCCAGGCACAATGGGAGGCCCCTGCATCAACACCTGTACTGCTGCAGGTTGTGATCACCACGGGTGACGAACAGCAAACTGAGGAAACAGAGCCTGATTTCTCATCTGTGACACCTGTGACCACGTCATCCTCAACGGACGAAGTAGTGGGGCTAAGTGGCTTGCAGCGGGCCACTCCAAGTCGTCCAGTGCCCCCGCCAACCCCACGGAGGTCGAGTTGGCGAGGTAGGCACGCGCTGCGATGGCCAGATGTCAATGAGGACACGGTGTCACTGTCGAGGGCGAGCGTCGACATGGGTCGAGAGCTCCTCCAGGCACTTGGTGGGTTGACCAACAACATTGCCGCACTGTCTGCGAGAATAACGCAGGGCACGGAACAGATAGTCGCGACAATGGGGCGAACGACCGACTCTGTCGATGCCTTGCGGCATGCGATAGTTTCGGGATACGGCACTGCACCCCAAGGTGCCGTATCACCAACCAGCACGACAGATGCGAGACAGGAGGAGGAACTTCCTTCTGACTCGAAGACGTTTTTTCGCAAACGACTTCTCCTCCATCCACTGAGATCATTCTGTCGACGTCACCCCCCACAGCAGCAGCCCTAGAGATGTCTTGGTCCTGTTACTCAGGGATTACGTGGGAAACGGAAGGTTAATACAAGGTGGGGGAGTCAAGGTGCAGGAGGGAAGCGTGGCCGCAGGTAGGGAGGGGGGGTGCGTATATTATTGTGGTTATTAAAAAAACATTGTTGAGTGTTGACTGTTGGGGATGGTGGGAGGGTGTTGTTATATTGTTCTGTTAAAAATGTTGTTCACTGCTGGGGGTTGTTATATATGTTTGTTAAAAAAAAATAAAAATTACCTTTTAAATTAACATTTTTGATTTAAGTTTACAATTGTTGTGAAATGTCTTCTAATAACGTACGGTAAAACATCAATACAATGATTGGAAACAATGGCCAGGCCAGGCAAGTAATGCAACTGTAACAGTCACCAATGTAACTTCATGCAAAGTGTTCACTTATGAGCTGCTGACACAAGAGTCTTGCAGCTGTGTAACTACCACAGGGATTTTCCAGTGGTGTGGGGGGGGGCAGGTGGGTTCATCGCCAGGCTGATTGTCCTCCCCGAGGTCCTTGTCCTCCTCCTCCACTTCCGCCTCCCATCTCTCCTGAGGTGAACCAGCGGTCCCACCTGGCAATTGTTGTCCTCTCCTGATAGCTAGGTTATGTAACATGCAGCTCACCACAATGAACTCAGCGACCTGCTCAGGGTGGTATTGTAGGTTGCCTCCTGAGTGGGCCAGGCATCTGAAGCGCTGCTTCAGAACTCCAATTGTCTTTTTGTCGATATTGCATGTAGCTATATGGCTTTCGTTGTAGCGCTTCTCGGCTTCTGTCTGGGGCTTACGCAGGGGGGTTCATGAGCCAGCTGGCAAGGCCATATCCTTTATCTCCCAGCATCCAATCATGACCTTGTGGTTGACTCTTATACAGGTCAGAGATAGTGCTCTCACGCAAGATGTGTGCATCATAGATGCTCTCTGGAAAATTTGCATTTACTGCCATGATTATTTGCTTGTGGTCGACATTCAGGGTGGAATCGCTTTCAGTTCCAAAACACCTCTGCATCCTGTAAAGGTGCTCGCGGGGCGATGTGCGTACAGTCTATTGCTCCCTTCACTTTGGGAAGGTTTGCTATTCTCGAGAAACCCAAAGCCCTCTCAGTCTGAGCCTCCCTGATCATAGGGAAGTTTATAAAGTCCATCCTGCGTGCGTAAAGGGCTTCAGTCACCTGTTGAATGCAGCAATGTGTGGCATGCTGAGAGATACCGCAAATGTCACCAGCTGAGGCCTGAAAGGAGCCCGATGCGTAGAAGGAAAGTGCCGCAGTAACCTTTATCTCAACGGTTAGTGCGGTCCTGATGGTGCTGGTAGGCTGCAGATCTCCCTTAATCAGCTGGCATATCTCACTGATAAGATTTTGGAATCGCAGCCTTCTAACGCACGTGTTATCGGATAAGTCCAGGTATGATCGCTTATCCCTGTAAATGCATTGGGTGTAACATCTCCTCGTGAGCAGTCTGCCACCTCTTTGATTGGGCACATAATGCTCTTCAATAAACCTTCTCCCATCTCTATTCTGCAGCATGTGATTAGTCATCAATACCGGTTGAGAAATTACACACCCCATCACTATAAATGCCCTTAATTTGTCCTCAACAAATACAAATGTGATTAGATGATTGGGAAGAGTCAAAAACGCCCTTAAAATCATTCACAAATTGCTTCTCCTGACAACCACTTCAAGCAGCCTTTTATTAAAGATCCTCCGAGTTACAAAATGGCGTCCGTAGTGCCGAGTTAAGGTCAGGTGATTGCAGCTTTTCTTCAGCGTCTTTTTGGGCCAGCAATCATTTGGGCAAATTATGGACAAAATGCTGTAAGTAGCGCTCAGCGATCATCTAGGCGATAATCGGGCACTAGTTTCCATTATAACCAGTATTCTCGGCCTTACACGAGGCCGGGCGATGCAGTTCATTCCCATATGTCGCAAGTTGCACCGGCGATAAATGGGCTATAATCGGGCGCTAGTTTCCATTTTTCATCAAAAATGGGCGATAGCCTGAATCTCAGCACTTATATGGGCGCTAAATGGACGATGATGTGCCAAAAGTCCAGCCCCTTGTTTGAAGTGTGCCAGGGGAACTTTAGTGTACATGTGGACTACCGGAACAGACAGACTGGACCTCAGATTAATGTTTACATCAGAAGGTCGGCATCTCCGACACTGTAGCATTCCCTCAGCACAGCACTGGAGTTCCAGCCTGCATTATTCACTCAAGTCCTGGTATGAGGTTCTCTGACCCAGAGCCAAGAGTGTCATTTACTCGTGCTTTGACTATTAATGCAACACTAAAGGATGCATCCTTTAAACACACTAACCATTTGTACATCTCTATTGTCTGCAACAAGCTAATGGGGAAAGGAGGTGTGTGATTGCTAGAAAGTATTTGAAAGTTTCTAAATTGGCACAGCTCTAACAGTAACACCCTTTACCATTCAAACGAACACGAGTCCAACTCTGCATAGTTTTATTCCAATCATCGTCAGATCACCTCCAGCTTCTCTTCCCATCCCTGCACCAACATCCCCCGAATACCCCAAAGATTTGTTTCTTTCTCCCTTCTCTACCTACTGCCCCTCAGCAACATCCTCCGCAGAGATAGCCTGCTTCCACCCGGTCCTGCCACTCCACCGCTCAGCTAACATCTTGGATGAGTCGCGATGTCCTCCAGCTCAACATTGGGAAGACCAAAACAATCTCCTTTCGTCCCTACCACAAACTCCGCTCCCTTGCCACTGACTCCCAACTCCCTCCCTGGGCACTGTCTTGATGAGCCAGATTGTACTTAACCTCCCCATCCTGATCAACATTGGGCTGAGTTTAAGGCCTCATATCCTTCTGTCACCAAGACCACCTACTTCCAACTGCTCAGCATTGTTCCCCTCAGCCTCTTCACCAATGAAACTTGTATCGATGTTTTCATCATCTCCACACTTCACCACTCTACTGCTGTACTTCCTGGACTCCCATCCCCCACAAACTCAGTCAAACTCCTGTCCTGCATGAAGCCACCCTGTCTCCACCCCGCAATCATTCACCAGTCTTGTCCTCTGTGACCTAAATTAATTTTCACTGTTTAACGCCTTAAATTTAAAATCCTTGACCTCGTCTTCAACTTCCTGTCTTTTCTAAATTCATTCATGGGATGTGGGCATCGCTAGCAAGGCCAGCATTTATTGCCCATCTCGAACAGCACTTGAGAAGGTGGTGGTGAGCCGCCTTCTTGAATCGCTGCAGTCTGTGTGGTGAATTTACTCCCACAGTGCTGTTAGGGAGCGACTTCCAGACTTTTGACCCAGCGACGATGAAGGAACAGCGATATATTTCCAAGTCAGGATGGTGCGAGCTTTGGAGGGGAACGTGGAGGTGGTGGTGTTCCCATGCGCCTGCTGCCCTTGTCCTTCTAGGTGGTAGAGCTTGCGGGTTTGGGAAGTGTTGTCGAAGAAGCAATCTCTTCCGGCTTTAAATGACCCGCACTCTCCACTCACCACCCTTCCCTCTCCAACTGAACACTGTGACTACCAGAAATGGTAGAAAGCAGACTAGATGGACCGTGGTCCATCATCATCTAGAAATTCAGGTACCAGAATACTTATATTATACAAGCCCATCCTATAGCGGGATATTGTGGTGAGCTTACCACAGCAGCCACAATATAAAAACCGCATGGTTCTTTTGAGTCTCAGTTCACATCTATATACATAGCCACTGTGCCTTCTCCAATAGCTAGGCGTCCACCATTGCTGGCCTGTACCAGTGGTTAGAAAATACGGCAAATCAAATTAGTGTTGGAGCAGTCAGGAATACCAGTGCCTCATGGCATTGATAGACGTTGGGGTTAATGTTGGCAATGGTAGGGGGAAAGGTTAATAGGCAGGCTTCAGACACATCCCTGCTCAGTAGAATCAGCACTGAAACTGCTCATTGCACCGTTACCGGCTCTCTGAAAGGGCTATCCACTTAGTTCCATTCGGCCCATATAATTCCCCCCTCCCCCGCCTGCACTTATTATGGACTCTGTTTCTGGGAGAGCATTCTATGTCCGAACAATCCTCTGTGTAAACCAACAATTGCTCCTGATCCGCACCTTCAGCTGTTTGGGTGCCTTGGCTCTGTTAACCTAAGCTCTCTGGAGCTGTTAACCTAAGCTCTCTGGAGCTGTTAACCTAAGCTCTCTGGAGCTGAGTAAGTGAGAGAGGTCTCAATGGGGAGAGGGAACCTGCACTACACGAGACAGACGCAACCCTGCAGGTGGGTGTGAACTTCTCAGTAGCTTGAGGACTCTAATCTGGTGATGGCTTCCTGTGTGTGTCGAACACCTGCCTGACCTGAAAAACAGAGCCAGGAGTTCTGATGTTATCCACTTTGGGGGCAAAAACACGAAGGCAGAATGGCGGCAGTTTAGGAAAGGGGGCGGTGCAACGAGACCTGGGTGACATGGTTCATCAGTTATTGAAAGTTTGCATGCAGGTACAGCAGGCGGTGAAGAAGGCAAATGGTATGTTGGCCTTCATAGCTAGGGGATTTGAGTATAGGAGCAGGGAGGTCTTACTGCAGTTGTACAGGGCTTTGGTGAGGTCTCACCTGGAATATTGTGTTCAGTTTTGGTCTCCTAATCTGAGGAAGGACGTTCTGGCTATTGAGGGAGTGCAGCGAAGGTTCACCAGACTGATTCCCGGGATAGTGAGACTGACATATGAGGAGAGACTGGATCAACTAGGCCTTTATACACTGGAGTTTAGAAGGATGAGAGGGGATCTCATAGAAACTTATAAGATTCTGACAGGACTGGACAGGTTAGATGCAGGAAGAATGTTCCCGATGATGGGGAAGTCCAGAACCTGGGGACACAGTCTTAGGATAAGGGTTAGGCCATTTAGGACTGAGATGAGGAGAAACTTCTTCACTCAGAGTTGTTAACCTGTGGAATTCCCTGCCGCAGAGAGTTGTTGATGCCAGTTCATTGGATATATTCAAGAGGGAGTTATATATATGCTTTCTCTCCATACCCCTTACGGCTCAAGGGGTTTGGAGAGAAAGCAGGAAAGGGGTACTGAGGGAATGATCAGCCATGATCTTATTGAATGTTGGTGCAGACTCGAAGGGCCGAATGGCCTACTCCTGCACCTATTTTCTATGTTTCTGCTCAACATTACTCCCTCAACCAACACCAAAAACCAGTGTTTTATACAGTTCAAGCATAACATCCTTGCTCTTGTATTCCATGCCTTGTCATGTGTATCTCCAGCTGGACAACCTTGGAGAAAACACCTTAATGGCCATTAAAGCAAGTGTTTTACTTAAAACCCGAGTAAAAATGAGAAAGGTCCTTTACCAGTTTCTCTGCTTCCGTGTTCATTTCTTTTAACTGTTTGATGTGTTCTTTCTTGATCATGAGGATTTTTGATAATCTTGTCTAAAAGAGGGAATAAGACAAAAGTAACAGGAATCGCACAACGAAGAAGGAACACTTGCTGTTGCTGCACAGCGCACTGAAATTGCCTTCTTTGCCAATGAAGTCAGTGCTCCCAATGATGGTTAATATGTTACAAGGGAAGGGTTGCACGATATTGACAGCAAACTATGCTACATGCATCATCCTCGCAGCTCACACTGCCACCCAACTTAGTGTCATCCGCAAATTTGGAGATACTAAATTTAATCCCCTCGTCTAAATCATTAATGTACAATGTAAACAGCTGGGGCCCCAGCACAGAATCTTGTGGTACCCCACTAGTCACTGCCTGCCATTCTGAAAAGTACCCATTTACTCCTACTCTTTGCTTCCTGTCTGCCAACCAGTTCTCAATCCACGTCAGCACACTACCCCCAATCCCATGTGCTTTAACTTTGCATATTAATCTCTTGTGTTGAGCCACCTTCCCCATTTTATTTTTACTCCAGACAGGGATGTACAATTGTTGAAGTTCAGCCATGTGATCTTTAAACGTTTGCCATTACCTATCCACCGTCAACCCTTTAAGTATCATTTGCCAGTCTATTCTAGCCAATTCACATCTCATACCATCGAAGTTACCTTTCCTTAAGTTCAGGACCCTAGTCTCTGAATTAAAACTGTATTGCTCTTCATCTTAATAAAGAATTCTTACCATATTACAGTCACTCTTCCCCAAGGGGCCTCGCACAACAAGATTGCTAATTAGCCCTTTCTCATTACTCATCACCCAGTCTAGGATGGACAGCCCTCTCGTTGGTTCCTCGACATATTGGTCTAGAAAACCATCCCTAATACACTCCAGGAAATCCTCCTCCACTGTATTGCTACCAGTTTGGTTAGCCCAATCTATCTGTAGATTAAAGTCGCCCATGATAACTGCTGTACCTTTATTGCATGCATCCCTAATTTCTTGTTTGATGCTGTCCCCAACCTCACTACTACAGGTTGGTGGTCTGTACACAACTCCTACTAGCGTTTTCTGCCCTTTGGTATTCCGTAGCTCCACCCATACAGATTCCTCATCATCCAAGCTAATGTCCTTTCTTACTATTGCATTAATTTCCTCTTTAACTAGCAATGCCACCCCACTTCCTTTTCCTTTCTGTCTATCCTTCCTAAATATTGAATACCCCTGGATGTTGAGTTCCCAGCCTTGGTCACCCTGGAGCCATGTCTCCGTGATGCCAATTACATCATACCCGTTAACTGCTATCTGCGCAGTTAATTCGTCCACCTTATTCCGAATACTCCTCGCATTGAGGCACAGAGCCTTCAGGCTGGTCTTTCTAACACACTTTGCCCCTGACACTGATGTTGGTGCGCCTGTCCTCCCAGAGGACATTTAGTTCCCTTGTGCAATAAAAAAAATTGTTGCTAATTTTCTCCTGAAGGTGCTGATTCTCGTTGGACTCAGCTGTTGTACCAAAGCGGCCAGTCTTCATGTAGAGCTTGGACAACAAGTGACGGAAGGCTATTCCACCCGGAAGGCATCACATGACCTCATTTAACACCCATACAGGCGGAGTTCCCAGCATTCGATTGCAATGAGGAGTGGAACCCCTGGCCAATTTCTCCCTCTCTAATCCAGGAGTGCTGAGGTCAGCTGAAGTGGCACATCTGTTGCTCAGTTAAGTCCGACCAACTCAGCATAGACTGGGATACATGGTCTTTGTATGGATCAAGTTACATGCTACTCTTTCCGCTGAGCCATAGACTGTTGATTAAGTTCGGTCGGAAACATTAATCAGCAAGCTCTGGGCAGGAAATTAAATGGAGTTCAGGCAGGGATTTTCTGTAGAGCAATCTCCTGCGAATTTCTACACTTAGATTCATCATAGTCACCTCCAAAAAAGGATGAGTTCACAGGTGTTTCAATGAAGGACCTAATATTCCAGATCCTGAACTGTGAAAGATGCCGGTGCGTGGATTTTTTTTTAACGTGTGGTGACCGTTGCACACCAGCCACCACACGGGCTTGACAGAGCTAGGTCTTGCTCCAGTGGCAAGGGTTAACCAAGACGACTGGAGACCTGCTCTGCTGCACGGACCTAGTGCGCGCACATATCGCAATGTGGGCACAGGAGGAGGCCATTCGGCACAGCGGGCATGTGCCGGCTCTTTGAAAGAGCTATCCAATTAGTCTAATTTCCCCATCTCTTTCTCCAGAGCTCTGCAAAATGTTTCCATTTCAAGTATATATCCAATTCCCTTTGGAAAGTTACGATCGAATCTGCTTCCACCGCCCTTTCAGGCAGCGCATTCCAGAACACAACACTTACTAAGTGTAGCGGGTGTTGCTGGCCAAGGGCCATAACTTTACATAACAAGTACTCACGTTGGTTTTTAAAGTGGATTAGAGTCTGGGTGATCGCACTAACCTATTTATCCAAAATACTCCCTTGCGTATTTTGGTTGCAGAAACGTTTTTGTGCTCAGTTGCAGACTGCTGGGGTGACCCTCCACATCAATCGAACAGAACATGGGGCGGGGATGTTTTTTTTCGAAAACCATAAACACATTTTCAACCAATAGTGTCGGATGGGACAACAGCAGCACAGACTGCTTGACTGGCAGTCACCAGGAAGACCATGGTTAACACTTAAAACGCTTCCTGTGCTATTTAGAGAGATGAGCCTTGACTCAGTGGGTAGCCTCTAAGTCAGAGGTCGTGGGTTTGAGAATGTATATAGCAAGGCAGCGAACGTGTATCGAAGGAGAAGAGACAATAGGAGAATAGTTTATGAAGAATAGTTTGTGTAGAATGGCTTTTAGAAAGAATCATGGGTAAATGGCTGACCAAAGATGTCAAGCTGTGATAACTACAATGTCAGCATAAAAAGGTTGTGGTCAAACACGAGTTACGCGAAAAAGCAAAAGTCAGACATGAGTCAGACGAGGGGCTGCTATAACCAGCCGTAAAATAGGGAAATGCTTGTAAGACTAAAACTGTAAACACATCCCTATGTCAAAGAGTTGTTAGCCTGCAATTGGGTATGCTATGGGGGAAATCGACCAATGATTGTATAAACTGAGTGTCACTCAAATGTGTTCTGCTGTAACAATGTATAAGTGTTGAGCTTTTGTACTGTTACGAGACTTGTCAGGAGAGGGGTGGACAGGCTCAAATCGAAAGTGTTCCCTTTATCCTAACAGATCCCGGCCGGTGAATCTCGAATAAAGGTCTTATGTTGCTAAGACTAAAAGTGTTCGTGTGTCAGTGAATTCGCTGAAACAGATTGAAGGGAAAAGAATCCAGTATCAACATTTGGTGTCAGAAGTGGGATCTCAACGGACGACTGCCGAAAACTTGCGAATTAAGAGCTAGACTAGCCTTGGACGAGACGAGAGGAAAATGGCAACTAGAGTAAGTATAATTTCAATACTGCTCCAGTTTCCTCCGGTTTCAAAAGTCTGAGGAAAGTTTAGCCACTCGCTGGTTCTCAGGTGGTGTCTGAACGAGATCCAAGTCGATCTGGCGAACACTTTCTAAACTTAGGAAATAAGTGTCCAAGTCAGGTGTGACGTCGACCTTGTATATCACTTGGCCCGTCTAGGCACTGATTGGATTTAATTAGGAAGCCGTGTAGCGACACGAAGAGAAAAATCGCGTGAACCGCGGAGCTAAGCGGGACTGTGTAAATCTTAAATTGTGCTTACGCCAGGTACGGTGTCGATCTTGTATATCACTTGGTCCACCTAGGCTCTGGGTAAGCTAAACTAAGACCACCATGGGGCGGCGCGGCGTGGGGGACGATTCAGATTAATTAGGACCCCGATCTGATGCGGGGCGACGCGAGGATGGGTAATCAGGTAGATAAAACTATGGATACGGGTAGTCCGCTACAGAAGTTATGTGAAGAATTTCCTGAAAGAGCCGGGCAATTTAGACTGTTATCTGGAACTTTGAATAAGTTATTAGGAGATGATCAATGGCCATTAGGGGGCACCAAAAGCTTGGAAGTAGTAAAACAAGCACAGGGAATAATTTGGAAAAAGGGGAGAGGAAAAAGGGATAAGGATTTAATAGCCAAATGGAGACAGTACTGTCAAAAGCTGAAAGATGAGTCCCTTCTGTCAAGCTGGCAGGAAAACACCACTAAATTAGGGCTGTCCTTGACAGAAGGAGGACATGTTAAAACTGTAGACGTCTTAAAGAAAGAGTGCGCGCACGAGAAACGTACTAAGAGTTCCCCTGGGACCTCTGAGAAGAGTACCGATAGACTACGTAGTCGAATGGTTGGCTTTGCGTTGACCGAGGATGATGAATTTGATGAATGGTCACTGACTCGGCGCCCAACCCCAACAGCGCCTCCCGCAGCCCCGGGCCCCTCACCACAGTCCCCTTCCCGCCGACCTCCACCCTACACTCCGGTGGTAGGAGGTGATGATAACCGTAACCCCACACCAATGAACCAACAAGCCCAGACAGACTCTTCCTCTTCAGATAGTGACTCCTATCATGACTCAAGTCCTCAGTTCATAGACCCTGTAGCCGCTCGGACCAGATCTAAAACTAGAAGACGTAGCCTGACCATTCGGAAAACAGCTACCCCTAGTCCAGGGAGGAGACGCGGGCACTCTCATCAGCCCCGCTCTCAGTCTGAACCCCGGGGCCATCAGCAACGACCCACTCGTCATAGCCGAAGCTCCTGCATTATTTCTACAGGCTCGGATGCTCTTCGGATAGAGAAACGGCCTCAGGAAATACTTCCGTCCAGAAAACTAGGGTAGGAACTAGGCAGTTCCCAGTTCGACCCATGCCTAATCCGGATGCAGCACAGGCTGCGGATCACCCCACCATAGATGTATATGTACCCTGGAAGCCGAATGAGATTATGGCTATCCTGGCGACAATACCAGATCGAAAGAAGGAACCTGTCAAGTTTATCGATCGCCTCCGACTCACCATTGGGAGTTTATAATGCGGAATGGAGAGACTTGTGGTCCTTAGTAAAGCAGACCCTGAGCCCGACTGAACACGTCCGGTTCTTAGAAAATTTGAGGCGACCCACCCACGATGAGTTAGTGACTGCTCATCCTCTGGACCCGGATCGCCTAGATGCCATTTTTAATGCTCTCAGCAAGACCCTTCAGAAGCTCATCAGTATGGCAGCAGTGTTAGAGGCTAAACCCAAACGAGAAGAAACTGCCGATGAATTCATGGAAAGATTTATTGAAATATACGGAGGTCAATCAGGAGATAATGCCTTCAGGGCAGGGGATAATTCACCTCAATTCTGCGCTATCCTACTTCAGTGCCTGCCCTATTCGATTGCTCACGCTATCCGGACAAATAATATGAATTGGGCAGATAACAGTAAAGCCCAAATGGTAAGAGCGGTAAAATATTATTGGCAGGAGAAGAAGGGAGGGGAAGGAGGAGGTGCCCCCCCAACCCGGGTCAAGACCGAATATGTAATAAGGGAAGAGCCTTCACGGGAAGGACCGAAACCCGACCCGAGGGGATATCAAATGGAACCACAGTACTGTGTAAAGGGATGGGTGGATAACCAAGGATACGGATATACCCAACACCCGAATGGCCCAGGCCCTGCTAATTACGGATCACCCTATTGTCCCCGGCCCGGTATGGGAAGAGGCCGAGGATGGGAGAGAAGAGATGGGTGTTTTAATTGTGGGGAAGGAGGACATTGGAGTAGAAATTGTCCATCCCGAAGGAGACCAGGGGGACAAGGAGGAGGAAGGGGGGCACGAGGAGGAAGAGGACGAGGGCCATATACAACCTTCTTGCAGGAAGACCCCTTTGCCCCCTTGAGACCCGAACATCAATACTGACCACGCAGCTTGACCGTACGAGGACCTTCCTCAGATGAGGAACCAATGATATCATCGAAAATTCAGAATGAGTGGCAACCCTTTTTAATAGATACCGGAGCGTCTATGTCCTTTGTGCAGTCAAAGCTTAAACTCCCCGCCTCCACCGAAACACAGGGACTATCAGGGTTCCTGGGACAGGTCCCAACATTCCCGGTATCGGAACCAGTTAAAGTAGATTACAGGGAAGAATCTGTGGAACATCGGTTTGTAATCACCACCAAATTGGACTGTAATCTGATGGCTAGGGATCTCCTCTGTAAATTTCAATTGCATCTGGAATGCGGGGATGACGGAATCATTGTAAAGCAAGGAACCTTTAAATGACAGTGCTATACTACCCGGGCCCCTCAATGGTGGTCCCTGGATTTGCCCCAAGTCCCCTATCATGTGACCCTGGCCTATGATCCTAGTGGAAAGAATCAGGATCTTCAGAATTTTTATCAGGACCATGTGGGAGGGGAGTGGGAAATCCTCCTAAGAGCCAGAGTGTCAGGACCAGAGGGGAAGGCGGATTTTGTGGAAATAAATAAGAATTTGTGGCAACAGCCCCCGACGGTGGCACCCCACATCACTCGCGAAGTATTACCTCCCTACCACGCCAAAGATTTGGGGACTATGGTGCGCCAAGCTATAGATGAGGCTGACCCTACCAGCCTGGATTTGCAGATTGTGAGACATGGCTGGACGGTCCAATTTCACAGGGATCCCGAGAAGGTCCTGACGGTACTATGCCACCATACCGGTACCAATATACCCGATTACGTGGATCCTCACATATGGGCAGAGGACCCCTCCCAAGTGGGCTATACTCCAATTGATCCGATTGAGATCCTAGTACAGGACAATGTGGACTGGCCCTCCATTCGTCAGTACCCACTGAAACCACAAGCAATACCAAGTATCCACCGATTGATCAAGGGATTAGTGGAACAGGGGATTTTGGTTCAATGTCAGTCCCCGTGTAATACACCAATACTGGCAGTCCCTAAGTCAGGCAAGGTAGATCAGTTCCGCTTGGTCCAAGACCTTCGAGCCATCAATGCTATTGTCCGATCCCTACACGCTCTGGTTCCCAACCCAGCACAGATACTGTCGTTAATCTCAGCAAACGGCAAGATCTTCGCAATAATAGACTCCAACATGCATTCTTCGCCTTGCCGCTAGCCCAGGCGAGTCAGTACCTGTTCGCCTTCACTTACCAGGGACATCAATATACATGGACTGGACTTCCCCAAGGGTTCATCCACTCCCTGACCTTATTCTCAAGGTGCCTGCAGAAACAGTTACAGTCCCTTATGCTGATTAAGGGATCCACTTTAATTCAGTATGTGGACGATTTACTGGTAGCCAGCGCAGATGAACCAAGAAATCGGGAGGATGCTAATCAGTTACTGAATTACTTGTCCTCCCTGGGATACATAGTGTCTGCATCAAAGGTTAAAATTGGCTAGTCTGTCAAATTTCTGGGGATCATCTTATCAGGCACCCACCGAACCTTGGAGGCTAGCCGAGTCGAACCCATCTGCCAGTTTCCAGTCCCTAGCACGGCTAAACAGATGCGGCAGTGGTTGGGGATGATCAATTACTGTAGATCCTGGATCCCTAACGTTGCCCTGATGACTAAGCACCTCACACCGTACACAACTAAAGAAGGCAGCTTTGAAATAGAAGCCACAGACGTTCAAGCCTTTAAGGAACTAAAGACAGCCCTGCTGCAAGCTCCGGCTTTGGGCCGGCCCCTCTATGACCGGCCCTTTCAACTGTACTGAAAGACTGTGCCACTGCTGTGTTAACTCAGAAACACGGGGATAAGCATAGGCCTGTTGCCTACTATTCTTCCAAAATAGACCCCGTTGCCTTGGGGCACCCTGTATGTACCCAAATATTAACCGCTATCTACAATAGCCTTCAATCCGCTGCCAACCTTATCAGCAGGATATTGTTGTATACACCTCTCACTCCGTAGCTGCCCTCCTGGGTCAGCTGCAGACTCAACACCTTACCATGGCCAGGCAAAGCAGATATGAGATCTACCTACTGAATAATCCTAAGCTGACCTTTCGGCACTGTACTGCCATTAATCTGGCCTGTTTTCTTACTGAGCCACCCCAAGATGAGGAAGAACCCAGTCATGATTGTTTATCTTTAATTCAGGAGGCCTCGTCGGTCAGGGAAGATTTAGTTGACGTACCAATGGAAGACCCAGACTGTATTATGTATGTTGACGGAAGTTCTTCTATTAATCCAGAAGGTACAAGAATCTCAGGATACGCCATAGTAAACCAGGAGAATCAGATCTTGGAATCTGCCGCCTTTGAAACCGCCTATTCTGCCCAACAAGCTGAACTATTCGCCCTCACCCGAGCCTGTATCTTGGCCAAAGACCTCAAAGTCAATATCTATACCGATTCTAGGTATGCCTTTGGGGTAGCCCATGATTTTGGACAGTTATGGAAAAATAGGGGATTCCTGACCTCACAGGGAAACGAGATATCTCATAGGCAACTAGTATCCGATTTGTTGCAAGCCCTCATGCTCCCTAAACGTATTGCTATTGTCAAGTGCACTGCCCACACAACCGGAAACTCTCCGGTTGATATAGGAAACCGCTGTGCTGACGGAGAGGCTAAAAAGGCCTCTTGTGGACAACAAATGGTGGTGCCTAGAATGATGAGTCAAACTAAAAATCCTGCCAAAGATAAGTTAGCCTCGGAAAAACCAATGCCAACCATCCAAGATGTCATTAAAGCACAGGAGGAAGCTTCTGAAAAAGATAAACTGTTGTGGAAAGATTATGGATGTACTTATGACAATGTTTCTAAACTCTGGACCACTCCCGCGGAACAGACTTGCATGTCTGACGAGTTGGCTCTATGGGTTATTGAATGTATGCATTTTGCTACTCATTGTGGAGCAAGGACAACAAGTGACACGCTTTTGGCCACTTGGTGGCACCCTAGACTCCAGGCGTTGGCCCAGAACATCAGTAGTCGTTGCCTTGTTTGCCAACAGCATAATCCAGGGAAGGGAGTCCCCTGTGATCAGGGTAAGACGCCCCTACCAGAAGGCCTCTTTGAGACCTTACAGTTGGATTACATGGAGTTGCAAAGGGTTCAGTGTTACAAATATGTGTTAGTAATAGTTGATGTGTTTAGTAAATGGATCGAAGCCTATCCTACTCTGGACAATAAGGCTCAAACTGTTGTTAAAGTGTTAATGAGGGAAATTGTTCCCAGATATGGTATCCTAGCTCGACTGAGTTCCGATAATGGCCCTCACTTTATTGGCCAAGTCAATAAAGAATTCTGTTCCCAGATGCACATTAACCAGCAGCTGCATTGTGCCTACCGACCCCAAGCTGCGGGACTCGTCGAACGCGCTAATCAGACTCTTAAAACCAAGCTTGCAAAACTGGTAGCATCAACCAGACTCAATTGGCTTAAACTCCTTCCCATAGCTCTATTCCAGATCCGAACTACTCCCACTGGTAGGGCTAGACTGACCCCCGCTGAGGTCATTTATGGTAGGCCCCTTAGGAGCCCATGGAATCAGAATGTCCCCTCCACTGTCCAATTTCACCATATGACTGAGAAGATGACTACATACATTCTTGCCCTGACTCAGGCTCTGCGAATAGCCCACAACCAGGTCCGAGATGCTCACCTTGACCTCCCAGTGTTACCCGAATCATCTCTCGTGCGACCAGGAAAATATGTCCTGATTAAGAAATGGATTCGAAAGGGACTAGAGCCACGATGGGATGGGCCTTTTCAGGTGTTACTCACTACTCCCACTGCAGCTAAGGTTGAAGGGAGAAGTGCCTGGGTTCACCTGCACCACTGTAAACTGGCTACTACATAAGCCTATGTTATCAGCCGTCCTAACCCTTGTTTCTGTTCCAGACTTCCTCTCCTCCATAGCTGAATAAACCACATCCTTGGGGCAGGAAGAAAAACGGCAAGAACACGGCAGGAGAAAGGAACAAGCAGACTTAGCTGTTTTCTGATCTATCTTTATCCTATTGTTAACTAATGTATAGTATTGTCTAAAATTATCTAAACATGTGTAAGCTAGCAGGTATAATTGTGCTATCTTGTGCTATCCTAGCTGAACTGGAAGGGCTACAGGATAACTTATTTTATCAGACCCATACCCGATTGCATGGCAATCGAACTGTGTGTTACCCACCAGCCCAATCAGTAGAGGCCCTGTTCGTGGCCACCCCTGGGTGGACCCCCCGCGACTTATATACGGCGGATACCTCGGACGCACCCTGTGAGGGACAAACGGGCGAATATAGAAGGGGTATACCGGGAAGATGTGTGGAATTAATAGACTCCATGAATCCTGAGTGCAGGGGATCCCAGGGAAATAACGGAGCGGTATACTCAGACATCTCAAGCTACCCGCTTTGCTTCTCAGGACAAGGGTGGGGTTGTGTATATGCCCTGGTCCCCGGGAACGCCACCTGTGTGCAGACGCAGTGTGCCCGTCAGCACTGTCGAGTGCGTAAGGGCCAGTTTACCTGTACCTGTAACGAGCAAAGATACCTGAATGTGACCGCAGGAAGGCAAGTTATCTGCGGTCAGTGTAACGGAACTCATGTCAGCTCAGAAACATGGGCATACCCGTTTGATGCTTACCAATTGGTAGGATCAGGCTCAAATTCAAGGGAACCGAGCAATTGGTGGTATAAGCAGTTCACGAGTGTTAGCAACACCAACGTAAAGTGTTATAGAGCTAAGGAAGGATTTGTGTTCCTCCTTAATGGTACCTTTAAGACAGCCACACCGACCCTCCCGGTCCTCTTTGCAGTAGGAACTATAGGACCACTCACTGTCCCATGCCGCAAAAGGGGGCATACCCGGAGAAGGATAGTAATACGGGCCATCAGCAAGGAATTCTGTGCCGATTGGGAGGATCCTATCACGCTAGGATCATCACTCGGCTACGGGTTCCTCGGGGCCCTATCTGTAGGGGGATCAGCGGGGGTAATTAGTGCCAAAAATAGGAACTACCTTATTTGTGGATTGACCATTTTGGGAAATAGCACTTCCAAGGGACTGGATGCCATCAACAGAGAACTGTCTGAACTAAGACTGTATACGCAGCAAACCCGCTATGCCGTAGATTATCAGCTGGCCCAACAAGCAGGAGTGTGCACCATTATAGGGGACAAATGTATAACACATGTCATGGACGAATCGTACAATATCACCCAGGCCATTGATGCCATAAAAAAGCAGCTGGATGAGTTTAGGCAGGGCCCAAAGAAAGGAGATGGTTGGTTAGATTGGTTACTTGGAGGATCCTGGGGATCTTATTTAATGCACGGAGCAGTCATTCTCGTTGTGCTAATAGTTACCTGTTGTCTGCTTATTGGCTGCTTTAATGTCTGTTGTAAGGCGAAATTGGAGCAAACTCTTACAGTCACGAGCTCCCGGAATTTGGTTCAACAGACTAAAAGTTTACTCGAGAATCAAGAGGAGTATGAGAAACAAGAATGCAAACGGCTGAATACGATACTCCTGGAATAATCACCAGGGTTATCATAGAATGATAAAAGGGGGGAATGAGAATGTATATAGCAAGGCAGCGAACGTGTATCGAAGGAGAAGAGGCAATAGGAGAATAGTTTATGAAGAATAGTTTGTGTAGAATGGCTTTTAGAAAGAATCATGGGTAAATGGCTGACCAAAGATGTCAAGCTGTGATAACTACAATGTCAGCATAAAAAGGTTGTGGTCAAACACGAGTTACGCGAAAAAGCAAAAGTCAGACATGAGTCAGACGAGGGGCTGCTATAACCAGCCGTAAAATAGGGAAATGCTTGTAAGACTAAAACTGTAAACACATCCCTATGTCAAAGAGTTGTTAGCCTGCAATTGGGTATGCTATGGGGGAAATCGACCAATGATTGTATAAACTGAGTGTCACTCAAATGTGTTCTGCTGTAACAATGTATAAGTGTTGAGCTTTTGTACTGTTACGAGACTTGTCAGGAGAGGGGTGGACAGGCTCAAATCGAAAGTGTTCCCTTTATCCTAACAGATCCCGGCCGGTGAATCTCGAATAAAGGTCTTATGTTGCTAAGACTAAAAGTGTTCGTGTGTCAGTGAATTCGCTGAAACAGATTGAAGGGAAAAGAATCCAGTATCAACATTTGGTGTCAGAAGTGGGATCTCAACGGACGACTGCCGAAAACTTGCGAATTAAGAGCTAGACTAGCCTTGGACGAGACGAGAGGAAAATGGCAACTAGAGTAAGTATAATTTCAATACTGCTCCAGTTTCCTCCGGTTTCAAAAGTCTGAGGAAAGTTTAGCCACTCGCTGGTTCTCAGGTGGTGTCTGAACGAGATCCAAGTCGATCTGGCGAACACTTTCTAAACTTAGGAAATAAGTGTCCAAGTCAGGTGTGACGTCGACCTTGTATATCACTTGGCCCGTCTAGGCACTGATTGGATTTAATTAGGAAGCCGTGTAGCGACACGAAGAGAAAAATCGCGTGAACCGCGGAGCTAAGCGGGACTGTGTAAATCTTAAATTGTGCTTACGCCAGGTACGGTGTCGATCTTGTATATCACTTGGTCCACCTAGGCTCTGGGTAAGCTAAACTAAGACCACCATGGGGCGGCGCGGCGTGGGGGACGATTCAGATTAATTAGGACCCCGATCTGATGCGGGGCGACGCGAGGATGGGTAATCAGGTAGATAAAACTATGGATACGGGTAGTCCGCTACAGAAGTTATGTGAAGAATTTCCTGAAAGAGCCGGGCAATTTAGACTGTTATCTGGAACTTTGAATAAGTTATTAGGAGATGATCAATGGCCATTAGGGGGCACCAAAAGCTTGGAAGTAGTAAAACAAGCACAGGGAATAATTTGGAAAAAGGGGAGAGGAAAAAGGGATAAGGATTTAATAGCCAAATGGAGACAGTACTGTCAAAAGCTGAAAGATGAGTCCCTTCTGTCAAGCTGGCAGGAAAACACCACTAAATTAGGGCTGTCCTTGACAGAAGGAGGACATGTTAAAACTGTAGACGTCTTAAAGAAAGAGTGCGCGCACGAGAAACGTACTAAGAGTTCCCCTGGGACCTCTGAGAAGAGTACCGATAGACTACGTAGTCGAATGGTTGGCTTTGCGTTGACCGAGGATGATGAATTTGATGAATGGTCACTGACTCGGCGCCCAACCCCAACAGCGCCTCCCGCAGCCCCGGGCCCCTCACCACAGTCCCCTTCCCGCCGACCTCCACCCTACACTCCGGTGGTAGGAGGTGATGATAACCGTAACCCCACACCAATGAACCAACAAGCCCAGACAGACTCTTCCTCTTCAGATAGTGACTCCTATCATGACTCAAGTCCTCAGTTCATAGACCCTGTAGCCGCTCGGACCAGATCTAAAACTAGAAGACGTAGCCTGACCATTCGGAAAACAGCTACCCCTAGTCCAGGGAGGAGACGCGGGCACTCTCATCAGCCCCGCTCTCAGTCTGAACCCCGGGGCCATCAGCAACGACCCACTCGTCATAGCCGAAGCTCCTGCATTATTTCTACAGGCTCGGATGCTCTTCGGATAGAGAAACGGCCTCAGGAAATACTTCCGTCCAGAAAACTAGGGTAGGAACTAGGCAGTTCCCAGTTCGACCCATGCCTAATCCGGATGCAGCACAGGCTGCGGATCACCCCACCATAGATGTATATGTACCCTGGAAGCCGAATGAGATTATGGCTATCCTGGCGACAATACCAGATCGAAAGAAGGAACCTGTCAAGTTTATCGATCGCCTCCGACTCACCATTGGGAGTTTATAATGCGGAATGGAGAGACTTGTGGTCCTTAGTAAAGCAGACCCTGAGCCCGACTGAACACGTCCGGTTCTTAGAAAATTTGAGGCGACCCACCCACGATGAGTTAGTGACTGCTCATCCTCTGGACCCGGATCGCCTAGATGCCATTTTTAATGCTCTCAGCAAGACCCTTCAGAAGCTCATCAGTATGGCAGCAGTGTTAGAGGCTAAACCCAAACGAGAAGAAACTGCCGATGAATTCATGGAAAGATTTATTGAAATATACGGAGGTCAATCAGGAGATAATGCCTTCAGGGCAGGGGATAATTCACCTCAATTCTGCGCTATCCTACTTCAGTGCCTGCCCTATTCGATTGCTCACGCTATCCGGACAAATAATATGAATTGGGCAGATAACAGTAAAGCCCAAATGGTAAGAGCGGTAAAATATTATTGGCAGGAGAAGAAGGGAGGGGAAGGAGGAGGTGCCCCCCCAACCCGGGTCAAGACCGAATATGTAATAAGGGAAGAGCCTTCACGGGAAGGACCGAAACCCGACCCGAGGGGATATCAAATGGAACCACAGTACTGTGTAAAGGGATGGGTGGATAACCAAGGATACGGATATACCCAACACCCGAATGGCCCAGGCCCTGCTAATTACGGATCACCCTATTGTCCCCGGCCCGGTATGGGAAGAGGCCGAGGATGGGAGAGAAGAGATGGGTGTTTTAATTGTGGGGAAGGAGGACATTGGAGTAGAAATTGTCCATCCCGAAGGAGACCAGGGGGACAAGGAGGAGGAAGGGGGGCACGAGGAGGAAGAGGACGAGGGCCATATACAACCTTCTTGCAGGAAGACCCCTTTGCCCCCTTGAGACCCGAACATCAATACTGACCACGCAGCTTGACCGTACGAGGACCTTCCTCAGATGAGGAACCAATGATATCATCGAAAATTCAGAATGAGTGGCAACCCTTTTTAATAGATACCGGAGCGTCTATGTCCTTTGTGCAGTCAAAGCTTAAACTCCCCGCCTCCACCGAAACACAGGGACTATCAGGGTTCCTGGGACAGGTCCCAACATTCCCGGTATCGGAACCAGTTAAAGTAGATTACAGGGAAGAATCTGTGGAACATCGGTTTGTAATCACCACCAAATTGGACTGTAATCTGATGGCTAGGGATCTCCTCTGTAAATTTCAATTGCATCTGGAATGCGGGGATGACGGAATCATTGTAAAGCAAGGAACCTTTAAATGACAGTGCTATACTACCCGGGCCCCTCAATGGTGGTCCCTGGATTTGCCCCAAGTCCCCTATCATGTGACCCTGGCCTATGATCCTAGTGGAAAGAATCAGGATCTTCAGAATTTTTATCAGGACCATGTGGGAGGGGAGTGGGAAATCCTCCTAAGAGCCAGAGTGTCAGGACCAGAGGGGAAGGCGGATTTTGTGGAAATAAATAAGAATTTGTGGCAACAGCCCCCGACGGTGGCACCCCACATCACTCGCGAAGTATTACCTCCCTACCACGCCAAAGATTTGGGGACTATGGTGCGCCAAGCTATAGATGAGGCTGACCCTACCAGCCTGGATTTGCAGATTGTGAGACATGGCTGGACGGTCCAATTTCACAGGGATCCCGAGAAGGTCCTGACGGTACTATGCCACCATACCGGTACCAATATACCCGATTACGTGGATCCTCACATATGGGCAGAGGACCCCTCCCAAGTGGGCTATACTCCAATTGATCCGATTGAGATCCTAGTACAGGACAATGTGGACTGGCCCTCCATTCGTCAGTACCCACTGAAACCACAAGCAATACCAAGTATCCACCGATTGATCAAGGGATTAGTGGAACAGGGGATTTTGGTTCAATGTCAGTCCCCGTGTAATACACCAATACTGGCAGTCCCTAAGTCAGGCAAGGTAGATCAGTTCCGCTTGGTCCAAGACCTTCGAGCCATCAATGCTATTGTCCGATCCCTACACGCTCTGGTTCCCAACCCAGCACAGATACTGTCGTTAATCTCAGCAAACGCCAAGATCTTCGCAATAATAGACTCCAACATGCATTCTTCGCCTTGCCGCTAGCCCAGGCGAGTCAGTACCTGTTCGCCTTCACTTACCAGGGACATCAATATACATGGACTGGACTTCCCCAAGGGTTCATCCACTCCCTGACCTTATTCTCAAGGTGCCTGCAGAAACAGTTACAGTCCCTTATGCTGATTAAGGGATCCACTTTAATTCAGTATGTGGACGATTTACTGGTAGCCAGCGCAGATGAACCAAGAAATCGGGAGGATGCTAATCAGTTACTGAATTACTTGTCCTCCCTGGGATACATAGTGTCTGCATCAAAGGTTAAAATTGGCTAGTCTGTCAAATTTCTGGGGATCATCTTATCAGGCACCCACCGAACCTTGGAGGCTAGCCGAGTCGAACCCATCTGCCAGTTTTCAGTCCCTAGCACGGCTAAACAGATGCGGCAGTGGTTGGGGATGATCAATTACTGTAGATCCTGGATCCCTAACGTTGCCCTGATGACTAAGCACCTCACACCGTACACAACTAAAGAAGGCAGCTTTGAAATAGAAGCCACAGACGTTCAAGCCTTTAAGGAACTAAAGACAGCCCTGCTGCAAGCTCCGGCTTTGGGCCGGCCCCTCTATGACCGGCCCTTTCAACTGTACTGAAAGACTGTGCCACTGCTGTGTTAACTCAGAAACACGGGGATAAGCATAGGCCTGTTGCCTACTATTCTTCCAAAATAGACCCCGTTGCCTTGGGGCACCCTGTATGTACCCAAATATTAACCGCTATCTACAATAGCCTTCAATCCGCTGCCAACCTTATCAGCAGGATATTGTTGTATACACCTCTCACTCCGTAGCTGCCCTCCTGGGTCAGCTGCAGACTCAACACCTTACCATGGCCAGGCAAAGCAGATATGAGATCTACCTACTGAATAATCCTAAGCTGACCTTTCGGCACTGTACTGCCATTAATCTGGCCTGTTTTCTTACTGAGCCACCCCAAGATGAGGAAGAACCCAGTCATGATTGTTTATCTTTAATTCAGGAGGCCTCGTCGGTCAGGGAAGATTTAGTTGACGTACCAATGGAAGACCCAGACTGTATTATGTATGTTGACGGAAGTTCTTCTATTAATCCAGAAGGTACAAGAATCTCAGGATACGCCATAGTAAACCAGGAGAATCAGATCTTGGAATCTGCCGCCTTTGAAACCGCCTATTCTGCCCAACAAGCTGAACTATTCGCCCTCACCCGAGCCTGTATCTTGGCCAAAGACCTCAAAGTCAATATCTATACCGATTCTAGGTATGCCTTTGGGGTAGCCCATGATTTTGGACAGTTATGGAAAAATAGGGGATTCCTGACCTCACAGGGAAACGAGATATCTCATAGGCAACTAGTATCCGATTTGTTGCAAGCCCTCATGCTCCCTAAACGTATTGCTATTGTCAAGTGCACTGCCCACACAACCGGAAACTCTCCGGTTGATATAGGAAACCGCTGTGCTGACGGAGAGGCTAAAAAGGCCTCTTGTGGACAACAAATGGTGGTGCCTAGAATGATGAGTCAAACTAAAAATCCTGCCAAAGATAAGTTAGCCTCGGAAAAACCAATGCCAACCATCCAAGATGTCATTAAAGCACAGGAGGAAGCTTCTGAAAAAGATAAACTGTTGTGGAAAGATTATGGATGTACTTATGACAATGTTTCTAAACTCTGGACCACTCCCGCGGAACAGACTTGCATGTCTGACGAGTTGGCTCTATGGGTTATTGAATGTATGCATTTTGCTACTCATTGTGGAGCAAGGACAACAAGTGACACGCTTTTGGCCACATGGTGGCACCCTAGACTCCAGGCGTTGGCCCAGAACATCAGTAGTCGTTGCCTTGTTTGCCAACAGCATAATCCAGGGAAGGGAGTCCCCTGTGATCAGGGTAAGACGCCCCTACCAGAAGGCCTCTTTGAGACCTTACAGTTGGATTACATGGAGTTGCAAAGGGTTCAGTGTTACAAATATGTGTTAGTAATAGTTGATGTGTTTAGTAAATGGATCGAAGCCTATCCTACTCTGGACAATAAGGCTCAAACTGTTGTTAAAGTGTTAATGAGGGAAATTGTTCCCAGATATGGTATCCTAGCTCGACTGAGTTCCGATAATGGCCCTCACTTTATTGGCCAAGTCAATAAAGAATTCTGTTCCCAGATGCACATTAACCAGCAGCTGCATTGTGCCTACCGACCCCAAGCTGCGGGACTCGTCGAACGCGCTAATCAGACTCTTAAAACCAAGCTTGCAAAACTGGTAGCATCAACCAGACTCAATTGGCTTAAACTCCTTCCCATAGCTCTATTCCAGATCCGAACTACTCCCACTGGTAGGGCTAGACTGACCCCCGCTGAGGTCATTTATGGTAGGCCCCTTAGGAGCCCATGGAATCAGAATGTCCCCTCCACTGTCCAATTTCACCATATGACTGAGAAGATGACTACATACATTCTTGCCCTGACTCAGGCTCTGCGAATAGCCCACAACCAGGTCCGAGATGCTCACCTTGACCTCCCAGTGTTACCCGAATCATCTCTCGTGCGACCAGGAAAATATGTCCTGATTAAGAAATGGATTCGAAAGGGACTAGAGCCACGATGGGATGGGCCTTTTCAGGTGTTACTCACTACTCCCACTGCAGCTAAGGTTGAAGGGAGAAGTGCCTGGGTTCACCTGCACCACTGTAAACTGGCTACTACATAAGCCTATGTTATCAGCCGTCCTAACCCTTGTTTCTGTTCCAGACTTCCTCTCCTCCATAGCTGAATAAACCACATCCTTGGGGCAGGAAGAAAAACGGCAAGAACACGGCAGGAGAAAGGAACAAGCAGACTTAGCTGTTTTCTGATCTATCTTTATCCTATTGTTAACTAATGTATAGTATTGTCTAAAATTATCTAAACATGTGTAAGCTAGCAGGTATAATTGTGCTATCTTGTGCTATCCTAGCTGAACTGGAAGGGCTACAGGATAACTTATTTTATCAGACCCATACCCGATTGCATGGCAATCGAACTGTGTGTTACCCACCAGCCCAATCAGTAGAGGCCCTGTTCGTGGCCACCCCTGGGTGGACCCCCCGCGACTTATATACGGCGGATACCTCGGACGCACCCTGTGAGGGACAAACGGGCGAATATAGAAGGGGTATACCGGGAAGATGTGTGGAATTAATAGACTCCATGAATCCTGAGTGCAGGGGATCCCAGGGAAATAACGGAGCGGTATACTCAGACATCTCAAGCTACCCGCTTTGCTTCTCAGGACAAGGGTGGGGTTGTGTATATGCCCTGGTCCCCGGGAACGCCACCTGTGTGCAGACGCAGTGTGCCCGTCAGCACTGTCGAGTGCGTAAGGGCCAGTTTACCTGTACCTGTAACGAGCAAAGATACCTGAATGTGACCGCAGGAAGGCAAGTTATCTGCGGTCAGTGTAACGGAACTCATGTCAGCTCAGAAACATGGGCATACCCGTTTGATGCTTACCAATTGGTAGGATCAGGCTCAAATTCAAGGGAACCGAGCAATTGGTGGTATAAGCAGTTCACGAGTGTTAGCAACACCAACGTAAAGTGTTATAGAGCTAAGGAAGGATTTGTGTTCCTCCTTAATGGTACCTTTAAGACAGCCACACCGACCCTCCCGGTCCTCTTTGCAGTAGGAACTATAGGACCACTCACTGTCCCATGCCGCAAAAGGGGGCATACCCGGAGAAGGATAGTAATACGGGCCATCAGCAAGGAATTCTGTGCCGATTGGGAGGATCCTATCACGCTAGGATCATCACTCGGCTACGGGTTCCTCGGGGCCCTATCTGTAGGGGGATCAGCGGGGGTAATTAGTGCCAAAAATAGGAACTACCTTATTTGTGGATTGACCATTTTGGGAAATAGCACTTCCAAGGGACTGGATGCCATCAACAGAGAACTGTCTGAACTAAGACTGTATACGCAGCAAACCCGCTATGCCGTAGATTATCAGCTGGCCCAACAAGCAGGAGTGTGCACCATTATAGGGGACAAATGTATAACACATGTCATGGACGAATCGTACAATATCACCCAGGCCATTGATGCCATAAAAAAGCAGCTGGATGAGTTTAGGCAGGGCCCAAAGAAAGGAGATGGTTGGTTAGATTGGTTACTTGGAGGATCCTGGGGATCTTATTTAATGCACGGAGCAGTCATTCTCGTTGTGCTAATAGTTACCTGTTGTCTGCTTATTGGCTGCTTTAATGTCTGTTGTAAGGCGAAATTGGAGCAAACTCTTACAGTCACGAGCTCCCGGAATTTGGTTCAACAGACTAAAAGTTTACTCGAGAATCAAGAGGAGTATGAGAAACAAGAATGCAAACGGCTGAATACGATACTCCTGGAATAATCACCAGGGTTATCATAGAATGATAAAAGGGGGGAATGAGAATGTATATAGCAAGGCAGCGAACGTGTATCGAAGGAGAAGAGGCAATAGGAGAATAGTTTATGAAGAATAGTTTGTGTAGAATGGCTTTTAGAAAGAATCATGGGTAAATGGCTGACCAAAGATGTCAAGCTGTGATAACTACAATGTCAGCACAAAAAGGTTGTGGTCAAACACAAGTTATGCAAAAAAGCAAAAGTCAGACATGAGTCAGACGAGGGGCTGCTATAACCAGCCGTAAAATAGGGAAATGCTTGTAAGACCAAAACTGTAAACACATCCATAGGGCCAGCCCTATGTCAAAGAGTTGTTAGCCTGCAATTGGGTATGCTATGGGGGAAATCGACCAATGATTGTATAAACTGAGTGTCACTCAAATGTGTTCTGCTGTAACAATGTATAAGTGTTGAGCTTTTGTACTGTTACGAGACTTGTCAGGAGAGGGGTGGACAGGCTCAAATCGAGAGTGTTCCCTTTATCCTAACAGGTCCCGGCCGGAGAATCTCGAATAAAGGTCTTATGTTGCTAAGACTAAAAGTGTTCGTGTGTCAGTGAATGCGCTGAAACAGATTAAAGGAAAAGAATCCAGTATCAACAGGTTCATTCCAGAGACTTGAGCACATAATCCAGGCTGACCCTCCAATGCAGTACTGATTGAATGCTGCACTCTCTTTCGGTTGAGACGTTAAACCGAGGCTCTGTTTGCCCATCTCAGTTGGACGTAAAAGATGCCATGGCACTATTTCAAGAGCAGGGGAGTTCTCCCTGGTGTGCTGGCCAATGTTTATTCCCTCAACCAAAATTATTAATGCAGTTTATCTGGTCTCTATCTCATTGCTCTTTGTGGGATCTTGTTATGTGTATTTGGACCACGTGTTTTCCTACATTACAATAATGACTGTGAAGTGCTTTTAGATATCCTGAGGTTGAGAGTCGCGCTATATAAATGCAACTCTTCCTCTACCAAAAACCAGCAGCTCCACAATAAAATCTGACTCAAGTTATGATTCTTGGAGATGCACTAGCTCTAAACCCATTGTATCGAGAAGATATGGAACCCATTGCATTTCAAGATCAATCTAGAGGCAGAATTAATACTCGACCCTTCTTATCACATCCATCAAGGGACATTGCCATTTCCACCACACCGCAACCCCCACATCCAACTCTCCATTTACTAATATCACGTCAGTTTTGTAATGTAATGATGTGTATATCGTCCTGGTACCTTAAATGTAATGTAAGCACAATGCTACACCACAGAGGGCGCTGTGGTGGGAAACCTGGTAGTACCTGCAACAGGCACTATATAAGGCTGACCACCACACCTGGGAGGCACTCTGGAGCTGAACAATAAAGGACGAAGGTCACAGCAGTTAGACTTACACCAGACCGTGTGGAGTCAGTGATTTGTGTGCTACATACACCACATTGGCAACGAGGAAGCGGACGAACTCCATGCAACCATGGCTACTCTGGGCTCGCTAAAGGATTTTACCGTGATGATTGGGAGGCCTTCACGGAAAGACTCGAGTACTACTTCACAGCAAACGACCTGATGGAGGACATGGATGCAATGAGAGATAAGCGTAAGGCGATATTGCTCTCCAGTTGTGGAGATGAGGTTTATTGTCTCGTCAGGGATTTGCTGGCACCCGGGAGCGCCAGGGACAAGTCATACGAGGAGCTGACTGAACTCATTTGTGACCAGTTGAAACCGAAGGAGAGCATCCTCACGGCCAGATACAAATTTTACCATCACTGCAGACCCGAGGGCCAGGATGTCACCAAATATGCTGCAGACCTCAGGAGACTCGCGGCGCCGTGTGATTTTGGAGCACACCTTGACGAGGCTTTGCAGGACGTTTTCGTTATGGGGATTGGCCACGAGGGCCTCCTTCACAAGCTGTTAGCCACGGAACCCACAGTCACTCTGACAAAGGCCATCACCATCAGCTGGGCACATATGACCTCGACTTGCAGCACCAAGCAAATAATCCACACAGGATAGCGCCCACCACGGACAAAACTGCAGAACGTGGCTCTGCCCAGGGCAGAGAGCACAGACCTCGGGGTCCTGGAACTCAGAGTCCGCTGAGGGGGGCCAAGCAAGCAGCACTATGCTGGCATTGTGGAGGAAGCCATGGGGCTCACCGGTGCAGGTTTGCGGAGTACACGTGCAATACCTGCCACACGAAAGGCCACCTTCAGCGTATGTGTAAAAGAAATCGAACTCACCATGTGGACATGGGGGATGATTTACTGTTCACCGAGGAGCAGGCAGAAGAAGATGAGGTGTTGGGACTGTATACATGTACCGACGATTCGCCCCCAGTGATAAGGGAAGTAAAAATCAACGGAGTCCCAGTGAGTATGGAAGTGGACACGGGCTCGGGTCCGTCGTTGATGAGTCGGAGAACTTTTGATAAACTGTGGATTAACCCAGCTGCACGACCCAAGCTGATCCCGGTCACGGTGAAGCTGCGTACCTACGCCAGGGAACTGATACCTGTTCTTGGCAGAGCGGAGGTGCAGGTATCCCATGGGGACGAGACGCACGGTTTACCTTTGTGGGTCGTTGCAGGCGATGGGCCGACGCTCCTCGGCTGTAGGTGGATGGGATGGTCCGTGGGAGCTGGGAAGACTTCATCACTCCACAGGCTGCTGCTCCCCGGGGTGCTGCCGTGCCCCGGGTCCCCAGAGAGCAGCGCCGACCGAGCTGGAGCTGCAGCCTCAATCCACCCACAGGCAAGTCCCAGCCCCGGACCTCACACAGAGATCCTGCAGCCTCAGCACCCACAGGCAAGCAGCCCTGCAGAGAGGGGCCTAGTGGGGGGGGGGGGTTGAGCCGGCGGGGTGCGACAGATCCAGGATGGCCGGCGGATCGGAGGGGCCCACGCAGAGGGGGAGTCGGGCGGCGGCAGCAGTTCGAGGTCAGCGGCCACAACGGCCGCAGGAGAGGCGGCAAGTCAGGTGGCAGCGGAGGGGAGCGGAGGCTGCGATAGTGGATGGCATCCGGAGCGGCGGAGAGCAAGATGGCGGCGGCATCGTGTCCAGCAGAGCATCAAAGATGGCGGCGCCCAAGGAGAAGCCTCGTGGAATCCTCCTGCATCAAAGATGGCGCCTTAAAAAGGAAATGCACCCGGGAGTCTTAAAAGGGCCTTACCATGAGGTGGTCCCCACAAAGGACTTCTGTAAGGCAGAGCGAGTCTAAAATGAGCTATGTTAATGTGAGATGGCGAATTTAGAATAAGAATTAATTTTTTAATGCCGAATGGCCATTGTATTTGCGTAAAATAATGGATGAAGTACAATTAATGATAAGGGCTAACAAGGAAATCAGGGATCCGTTACCAGTCAATAACTAGTTAATGTACCAGATAATATGTACCATACTAACGCACTGTCTATGCCTACCTGACTTCCGTTGGATAAGTGTGATGTTATGTATTGATGTATGTATCGTCGTCCTGCGCCCTGGTGGGGGGGGGGGGGGGCGGAAGGTGATGTTATGTAATGATGTGTGTATCGTCCTGGTTCCTTAAATGTAATGTAAGCACAATGCTACACCACAGAGGGCGCTGTGGGGGTAACCCTGGAAGTATCTACAACAGGCACAATATAAGGCTGACCACCACACCTGAGAGGCACTCTGGAGCTGAACAACAAAGGACGAAGGTCACAGCAGTTAGATTTACATCAGACCGTGTGGAGTCAGTGATTTGAGTGCAACATACACCACAAGTTTGTTGTCTTATAGCTTTCTGTAATGTTGCTTCTGTGACTGCCAAGGTTGACGAGCACATGTCATCACAACTGGATGCACATTTACAACAATCAAATTTGCAAAATGTTACTGCATGATTTTATATATCATATTCAGACTCCGAGTGAGTCACTCAATAGGGGGTTTAGTCAAAATTGAGTGGATGCCAATTACCCCATTCACCAGATAGGTCAGTGCCCATTACTGAGCCACGTTCACCAGGAGGAAAAGTGCACATTACTGAGGCCCGTTCACCAGGGCGGTCAGTGCCAGTTACTCAGCCCTATTCACCAGGAGGGACATTGCCCATTACTCACCCCATTCACCAGGTAGGATGGTGCCCATTCCTCAGTCCCATTCACCAGGTAGGATGGTGCCCATTACTCACCCCATTCACCAGGTAGGATGGTGCCCATTACTCGTCCCATTCACCAGGTAGGACGGTGCCCATTACTCAGTCCCATTCACCAGGTAGGATGGTGCCCATTACTCACCCCATTCACCAGGTAGGATGGTGCCCATTACTCGTCCCATTCACCAGGTAGGACAGTGCCCATTACTCAGTCCCATTCACCAGGTAGGATGGTGCCCATTACTCAGTCCCATTCACCAGGTAGGATGGTGCCCATTACTCAGTCCCATTCACCAGGTAGGATGGTGCCCATTACTCACCCCATTCACCAGGTAGGATGGTGCCCATTACTCGTCCCATTCACCAGGTAGGACAGTGCCCATTACTCAGTCCCATTCACCAGGTAGGACAGTGCCCATTACGCAGTCCCATTCACTAGTAGGGACAGTGCACATTACTCAGTCCCATTCACCAGGTAGGACAGTGCCCATTACTGAGCCACGTTCACGAGGAGGGACAGTGCCCATTCCTCAGTCCCATTCACCAAGGAGGATGGTGCCCATTACTAAGTTTCATTCACCAGGTAGGATGGTGCCCATTATTCAGTTTCATTCACCAGATTGGACAGTGCCCATTACTCAGTCACATTCACCAGGTAAGATGATGCCCATTACTCAGCCCCATTCACCAGGGAGGATGGTGCCCATTACTCAGTCCCATTCACCAGGTAGGATGGTGCCCATTACTCACCCCATTCACCTTGTAGGATGGTGCCCATTCCTCAGTCCCATTCACCTTGTAGGATGGTGCCCATTCCTCAGTCCCATTCACCAGGTAGGATGGTGCCCATTACTCAGTCCCATTCACCAGGTAGGACAGTGCCCATTACTCAGTCCCATTCACCAGGTAGGACAGTGCCCATTACGCAGTCCCATTCACTAGTAGGGACAGTGCCCATTACTCAGTCCCATTCACCAGGTAGGACAGTGCCCATTACTGAGCCACGTTCACGAGGAGGGACAGTGCCCATTCCTCAGTCCCATTCACCAAGGAGGATGGTGCCCATTACTAAGTTTCATTCACCAGGTAGGATGGTGCCCATTATTCAGTTTCATTCACCAGATTGGACAGTGCCCATTACTCAGTCCCATTCACCAGGTAGGATGGTGCCCATTACTCAGTCCCATTCACCAGGTAGGATTGTGCCCATTACTCAGTCCCATTCACCAGGTAGGATGGTGCCCATTACTCAGTCCCATTCATCAGGTAGGATGGTGCCCATTACTCAGTCGCATTCACCAGGTAAGACGGTGCCCATTACTCAGTCCCATTCACCAGTTGGGACAGTGCCCATTACTCAGTCCCATTCACCAGGTAGGATGGTGCCCATTACTCAGCCCCATTCACCAGGAGGAACATTGCCCATTACTCAGTCCCATTCACCAGGTAGGATGGTGCCCATTACTCAGTCCTATTCACAAAGTAGGATGGTGCCCATGACTCAGCCCCATTCACAAAATAGGATGGTGCCCATGACTCAGCCCCATTCACCAGGTAGGATGGTTCCCATTACTCAATCCCATTCACCAGGTAGGATGGTACCCATTACTCAGTCCCATTCACCAGGTAGGACAGTGCCCATTACTCAGTCCCATTCACCAGTCGGGACAGTGCCCATTACTCAGTCCCATTCACCAGGTGGGACAGTGCCCATTACTCAGTCCCATTCACCAGGTAGGATGGTGCCCATTCCTCAGTCCCATTCACCAGGTAGGACAGTGCCAATTATTCAGTCCCATTCACCAGGTAGGATGGTGCCCATCACTCAGCCCCGTTCACCAGGTAGGATGTTGCCCATTACTCAGTCTCATTCACCAGGTAGGACAGTGCCCATTACTCAGTCTCATTCACCAGGTAGGATTGTGCCCATGACTCAGTCCAATTCACCAGGTAGGATAGTGCCCATTACTCAGTCCCATTCATCAGGTAGGATGGTGCCCATTACTCAGTCGCATTCACCAGGTAAGACGGTGCCCATTATTCAGTCCCATTCACCAGGTGGGACAGTGCCCATTACTCAGTCCCATTCACCAGGTAGGATGGTGCCCATTCCTCAGTCCCATTCACCAGGTAGGACAGTGCCCATTACTCAGTCCCATTCACCAATAAGGATGGTGCACATTACTCAGTCCCATTCATCAGATGGGACAGTGCCCATTACTCAGTCCCATTCACCAGGTAGGATGGTGCCCATTATTCAGTCCAATTCACCAGATAGGATGGTGTCCATTACTCACTTCCATTCACCGGGTAGGATGGTGCCCATTACTCAGTCCCATTCACCAGGTAGGACAGTGCCCATTACTCAGTCCCATACACCAGGTAGGATGGTGCCCATTACTCAGTCCCATTCACCAGGTAGGATGGTGCCTATTACTCAGTTCCATTCACCAGATAGGACAGTGCCCATTACTCAGTCCTATTCAACAGGTAGGATGGTGCCCATTACTCAGTCCCATTCACCAGGTAGGATGGTGCCCATTACTCAGTCCCATTCACCAGGTAGGACAGTGCCCATTACTCATTCTCATTCACCACGTAGGATGGTGTCCATTACTCAGTCCCATTCACCACGTAGGATGGTGCCCATTACTCAGTCGCATTCACCAGGTACGATGGTGCCCATTATTCAGTCCCATTCACCAGGTGGGACAGTGCCCATTATTCAGTCCCATTCACCAGGTGGAATGATGCCCATTACTCAGTTGAATTCACCAGGTAGGATGGTGCCCATTACTCAGTCCCATTCACCAGGTAAGATGGTGCCCATTACTCAGTCCCATTCACCAGGAGGAACATTGCCCATTACTCACCCCATTCACCAGGTAGGATGGTGCCCATTCCTCAGTCCCATTCACCAGGTAGGATGGTGCCCATTACTCAGTCCCATTCACCAGGTAGGATGGTGCCCATTACTCACCCCATTCACCAGGTAGGATGGTGCCCATTACTCAGTCCCATTCACCAGGTAGGATGGTGCCCATTACTCAGTCCCATTCACCAGGTAGGATGGTGCCCATTACTCACCCCATTCACCAGGTAGGATGGTGCCCATTCCTCAGTCCCATTCACCAGGTAGGATGGTGCCCATTACTCAGTCCCATTCACCAGGTAGGATGGTGCCCATTACTCACCCCATTCACCTTGTAGGATGGTGCCCATTCCTCAGTCCATTCACCAGGTAGGATGGTGCCCATTATTCAGTCCCATTCACCAGGTAGGACAGTGCCCATTACGCAGTCCCATTCACGAGTAGGGACAGTGCCCATTACTCAGTCCCATTCACCAGGTAGGACAGTGCCAATTACTGAGCCACGTTCACGAGGAGGGACAGTGCCCATTCCTCAGTCCCATTCACCAAGGAGGATGTTGCCCATTACTAAGTTTCATTCACCAGGTAGGATGGTGCCCATTACTCAGTCCCATTCACCAGGTAGGATGGTACCCATTACTCAGTCCCATTCACCAGGTAGGACAGTGCCCATTACTCAGTCCCATTCAACAGTAGGGACAGTGCCCATTACTCAGTCCCATTCACCAGTTGGGACAGTGCCCATTACTCAGTCCCATTCACCAGGTAGGATGGTGCCCATTCCTCAGTCCCATTCACCAGGTAGGACAGTGCCAATTATTCAGTCCCATTCACCAGGTAGGATGGTGCCCATCACTCAGCCCCGTTCACCAGGTAGGATATTGCCCATTACTCAGTCCCATTCACCAGGTAGGACAGTGCCCATTACTCAGTCCCATTCACCAGGTGGGACAGTGCCCATTACTCAGTCCCATTCACCAGGTAGGATGGTGCACAATCCTCAGTCCCATTCACCAGGTTGGACAGTGCCCATTACTCAGTCCCATTCACCAATAAGGATGGTGCACATTACTCAGTCCCATTCATCAGATGGGACAGTGCCCATTACTCAGTCCCATTCATCAGGTAGGATGGTGCCCATTACTCAGTCGCATTCACCAGGTAAGATGGTGCCCATTACACAGTCCCATTCACCAGGTAGGACAGTGCCCATTACTCACCTCATTCACCAGGTAGGACAGTGCCCATTACTCAGTCCCATTCACCAATAAGGATGGTGCACATTACTCAGTCCCATTCATCAGATGGGACAGTGCCCATTACTCAGTCCCATTCACCAGGTAGGATGGTGCCCATTATTCAGTCCAATTCACCAGATAGGATGGTGTCCATTACTCACTTCCATTCACCAGGTAGGATGGTGCCCATTACTCAGTCCCATTCACCAGGTAGGACAGTGCCCATTACTCAGTCCCACACACCAGGTAGGATGGTGCCCATTACTCAGTCCCATTCACCAGGTAGGACAGTGCCCATTACACAGTCCCATTCACCAGGTAGGACAGTGCCCATTACTCACCTCATTCACCAGGTAGGACAGTGCCCATTACTCAGTCCCATTCACCAATAAGGATGGTGCACATTACTCAGTCCCATTCATCAGATGGGACAGTGCCCATTACTCAGTCCCATTCACCAGGTAGGATGGTGCCCATTATTCAGTCCAATTCACCAGATAGGATGGTGTCCATTACTCACTTCCATTCACCAGGTAGGATGGTGCCCATTACTCAGTCCCATTCACCAGGTAGGACAGTGCCCATTACTCAGTCCCACACACCAGGTAGGATGGTGCCCATTACTCAGTCCCATTCACCAGGTAGGATGGTGCCTATTACTCAGTTCCATTCACCAGGTAGGACAGTGCCCATTACTCAACCCCATTCACCATGTGGGACAGTGCCCATTATTCAGTCCCATTCACCAGGTGGGATGATGCCCATTACTCAGTTGAATTCACCAGGTAGGATGGTGCCCATTACTCAGTCCCATTCACCAGGTAGGATGGTGCCCATTATTCAGTCCAATTCACCAGGTAGGATGGTGTCCATTACTCACTTCCATTCACCAGGTAGGATGGTGCCCATTACTCAGTCCCATTCACCAGGTAGGACAGTGCCCATTACTCAGTCCCACACACCAGGTAGGATGGTGCCCATTACTCAGTCCCATTCACCAGGTAGGATGGTGCCTATTACTCAGTTCCATTCACCAGGTAGGACAGTGCCCATTACTCAACCCCATTCACCATGTGGGACAGTGCCCATTATTCAGTCCCATTCACCAGGTGGGATGATGCCCATTACTCAGTTGAATTCACCAGGTAGGATGGTGCCCATTACTCAGTCCCATTCACCAGGTAAGATGGTGCCCATTACTCAGTCCCATTCACCAGGTAGGATGGTGCCCATTACTCACCCCATTCACCAGGTAGGATGGTGTCCATTACTCAGTCCCATTCACCAGGTAGGATGGTGCCCATTACTCAGTCCCATTCACCAGGTAGGATGGTGCCCATTACTCAGTCCCATTCACCAGGTAGGATGGTGCCCATTACTCAGTCCCATTCACCAGGTAGGATGGTGCCCATTACTCAGTCCCATTCACCAGGTAGGATGGTGCCCATTATTCAGTCCCATTCACCAGGTAGGATGTTACCCATTACTCAGTCCCATTCACCAGGTAGGACAGTGCCCATTACGCAGTCCCATTCACGAGTAGGGTCAGTGCCCATTACTCAGTCCCGTTCACCAGGTAGGACAGAGCCCATTACTGAGCCACGTTCTTGAGGAGGGACAGTGCCCATTCCTCAGTCCCATTCACCAGGTAGGATGGTGCCCATTACTCAGTCCCATTCACCAGGTGGGACAATGCCCATTATTCAGTCCCATTCACCAGGGAGAATGGTGCCCATGACTCAGTCCCATTCACCAGGTAGGATGGTGCCCATTCCTCAGTCCCATTCACCAGGTAGGATGGTGCCCATTATTCAGTCCCATTTACCAGGTAGGAGAGTGCCCATTACTCAGTCCCATTCACCAGGTAGGATTGTGGACATTACTCAGTCCCATTTACCAGGTAGGATGGTGCCCATTACTCAGTCTCATTTACCAGGTAGGATGATGCCCATTACTCAGTCCCATTTACCAGGTAGGATAGTGCCCATTACTCAACATCATTCACCAGGTAGGATGGTGCCCATTACTCAGTCCCATTTACCAGGTAGGATAGTGCCCATTACTCAGTCCCATTCACCAGGTATGATGGTGTCCATTACTCAGTCGAATTCACCAGGTAGGATGGTGCCCATTACTCAGTCCCATTCACGAGGTAGGATAGTGCCCATTACTCAACCCCATTCACCAGGTAGGATGATGCCCATTACTCAGTCCCATTCACCAGGTAGGATATTGCCCATTACTCAACCCCATTCACCAGGTACGATGATGCCCATTACTCAGTCCCATTCACCAGGGAGGATGGTGCCCATTACTCAGTCGAATTCATCAGGAGGGACAGTGCCCATTACTCAGTCCCATTCACCAGGTAGGTTGGTGCCCATTACTCAGTCCCATTCACCAAGTATGACAGTGCCCATCACTCAGTCCCATTCACCAGGTAGGTTGGTGCCCATTACTCATTCCCATTCACCAGGTAGGATGGTGCCTATTACTCACTTCCATTCATCAGGTAGGACAGTGCCCATTACTCAGTCCTATTCAACAGGTAGGAGGGTGCCCATTAATCAGTCCCATTCACCAGGTAGGACAGTGCCCATTACTCATTCTCATTCACCACGTAGGATGGTGTCCATTACTCAGTCCCATTCACCACGTAGGATGGTGCCCATTACTCAGTCCCATTCACCAGGTAGAATGCTGCTCATTACTCAGTCCTATTCACCAGGTAGGACAGTGCCCATTACTCAGTCCGATTCACCAGATAGGATGGTGCCCATTACTCAGTCCCATTCACCAGGTAGGATGGTGCCTATTACTCAGTCCCATTCACCAGGTAGGACTGTGCCCATTACTCATTCTCATTCACCAGGTAGGATAGTGCCCATTACTCAACCCCATTCACCAGGTAGGATGATGCCCATTACTCAGTCCCATTCACCAGGTGGGACAGTGCCCATTACTCAGTCCCATTCACCAGGGAGGATGGTGCCCATTACTAAGTCCCATTCACCAGGTAGAATGGTGCCCATTACTCAGTCCCATTTACCAGGTAGGATGGTGCCCATTACTCAGTCCCATTTACCAGGGAGGATAGTGCCCATTACTCAACCCCAATCACCAGGTAGGATGGTGTCCATTGCTCAGCAGCATTTACCAGGTGGGACAGTGCCCATTATTCAGTCCCATTCACCAGGTAGGATGGTGCCCATTACTCAACCCCATTCACCAGGTAGGATGGTGCCCATTATTAAGTCCCATTTACCAGGTTGGATAGTGCCCATTACTTAACCCCATTCACCAGGTACGATGATGCCCATTACTCAGTCCCATTCACCAGGTGGGACAGTGCCCATTACTCAGTCCCATTCACCAAGGAGGATGGTGCCCATTACTCAGTCCCATTCACCAAGTATGACAGTGCCCATCACTCAGTCACATTCACCAGGTAGGTTGGTGCCCATTACTCATTCCCATTCACCAGGTAGGATGGTGCCTATTACTCACTTCCATTCATCAGGTAGGACAGTGCCCATTACTCAGTCCTATTCAACAGGTAGGAGGGTGCCCATTACTCAACCCCATTCACCAGGTAGGATGGTGCCCATTACTCAGTCCCATTCACCAGGTAGGACAGTGCCCATTACTCATTCTCATTCACCACGTAGGATGGTGCCCATTACTCAGTCCCATTCACCAGGTAGAATGGTGCCCATTACTCAGTCCCATTTACCAGGTAGGATGGTGCCCATTACTCAGTCCCATTTACCAGGGAGGATAGTGCCCATTACTCAACCCCATTCACCAGGTAGGATGGTGTCCATTGCTCAGTAGCATTTACCAGGTGGGACAGTGCCCATTATTCAGTCCCATTCACCAGGTAGGATGGTGCCCATTACTCAACCCCATTCACCAGGTAGGATGGTGCCCATTATTAAGTCCCATTTACCAGGTTGGATAGTGCCCATTACTTAACCCCATTCACCAGGTATGATGGTGTCCATTACTCAGTCGAATTCACCAGGTAGGATGGTGCCCATGACTCAGTCCCATTCACCAGGTAGGATAGTGCCCATTACTCAGTCCCATTCACCAGGTAGCATAGTGCCCATTACTCAACCCCATTCACCAGGTAGGATGATGCCCATTACTCAGTCCCATTCACCAGGTAGGATGGTGCCCATTACTCAGTCCCATTCACCAGGGAGGATGGTGCCCATTACTCAGTCCCATTCATCAGGAGGGACAGTGCCGATTACTCAGTCCCATTCACCAGGTAGGATGGAGCCCATTACTCAGTCCCATTCACCAGGTAGGTTGGTGCCCATTACTCAGTCCCATTCACCAAGTATGACAGTGCCCATTACTCAGTCCCATTCACCAGGTAGGATGGAGCCCATTACTCAGTCCCATTCACCAGGTAGGATGGTGCCCATTACTCAGTCCCATTCACCAGGTAGGATGGTGCCCATTACTCAGTCCCATTCACCAGGTAGGACGGTGCCCATTACTCAGTCCCATTCACCAGGTAGGACGGTGCCCATTACTCAGTCCCATTCACCAGGTAGGTTGGTGCCCATTACTCAGTCCCATTCACCAAGTAGGACAGTGCCCATTACTCAGTCCCATTCACCAGGTAGGATGGAGCCCATTACTCAGTCCCATTCACCAGGTAGGATGGTGCCCATTACTCAGTCCCATTCACCAGGTAGGACGGTGCCCATTACTCAGTCCCATTCACCAGGTAGGACGGTGCCCATTACTCAGTCCCATTCACCAGGTAGGTTGGTGCCCATTACTCAGTCCCATTCACCAAGTAGGACAGTGCCCATTACTCAGTCCCATTCACCAGGTAGGATGGAGCCCATTACTCAGTCCCATTCACCAGGTAGGATGGTGCCCATTACTCAGTCCCATTCACCAGGTCGGACGGTGCCCATTACTCAGTCCCATTCACCAGGTAGGTTGGTGCCCATTACTCAGTCCCATTCACCAAGTAGGACAGTGCCCATTACTCAGTCCCATTCACCAGGGAGGATGGTGCCCATTACTCAGTCCCATTCAACAGGTAGGATCGTGCCCATTACTCAGCCCCATTCACCACAGGATGGTGTCCATTACTCAGTTCCATTCACCAGGTAGGATGGAGCCCATTACTCAGTTCCATTCACCAGGTAGGACAGTGCCCATTACTCAGTCCCATACACAAGATAGGATGGTGCCCATTACTCAGTCCCATTCAACATGTAGGATCGTGCCCATTACTCAGTCCCATTCACCATGTAGGATGCTGCTCATTACTCAGTCCTATTCACCAGGTAGGACAGTGCCCATTACTCAGTCCGATTCACCAGATAGGATGGTGCCCATTACTCAGTCCCATTCACCAGGTAGGATGGTGCCTATTACTCAGTTCCATTCACCAGGTAGGACAGTGCCCATTAATCAGTCCTATTCAACAGGTAGGATGATGCCCATTACTCAGTCGCATTCACCAGGGAGGATGGTGCCCATTCCTCAGTCCCATTCACCAGGTAGGATGGTGCCCATTACTCATTCTCATTCACCACGTAGGATGGTGTCCATTACTCAGTCCCATTCACCACGTAGGATGGTGCCCATTACTCAATCCCATTCACCACGTACGATGGTGCCCATTATTCAGTCCCATTCACCAGGTGGAATGATGCCCATTACTCAGTCGAATTCACCAGGTAGGATGGTGCCCATTACTCAGTCCCATTCACCAGGTAGGATGGTGCCTATTACTCAGTTCCATTCACCAGGTAGGACAGTGCCCATTACTCAGTCCTATTCAACAGGTAGGATGGTGCCCATTACTCAGTCCCATTCACCAGGTAGGATGGTGCCCATTACTCAGTCCCATTCACCAGGTAGGACAGTGCCCATTACTCATTCTCATTCACCACGTAGGATGGTGCCCATTACTCAGTCCCATTCACCACGTAGGATGGTGCCCATTACTCAGTCGCATTCACCAGGTACGATGGTGCCCATTATTCAGTCCCATTCACCAGGTGGGACAGTGCCCATTATTCAGTCCCATTCACCAGGTGGAATGATGCCCATTACTCAGTTGAATTCACCAGGTAGGATGGTGCCCATTACTCAGTCCCATTCACCAGGTAAGATGGTGCCCATTACTCAGTCCCATTCACCAGGAGGAACATTGCCCATTACTCACCCCATTCACCAGGTAGGATGGTGCCCATTCCTCAGTCCCATTCACCAGGTAGGATGGTGCCCATTACTCAGTCCCATTCACCAGGTAGGATGGTGCCCATTACTCACCCCATTCACCAGGTAGGATGGTGTCCATTACTCAGTCCCATTCACCAGGTAGGATGGTGCCCATTACTCAGTCCCATTCACCAGGTAGGATGGTGCCCATTACTCAGTCCCATTCACCAGGTAGGATGGTGCCCATTACTCAGTCCCATATACCAGGTAGGATGGTGCACATTACTCAGTCCCATTCACCAGGTAGGATGGTGCTCATTATTCAGTCCCATTCACCAGGTAGGATGGTACCCATTACTCAGTCCCATTCACCAGGTAGGACAGTGCCCATTACGCAGTCCCATTCACGAGTAGGGACAGTGCCCATTACTCAGTCCCGTTCACCAGGTAGGACAGTGCCCATTACTGAGCCACGTTCACGAGGAGGGACAGTGCCCATTCCTCAGTCCCATTCACCAGGTAGGATGGTGCCCATTACTCAGTCCCATTCACCAGGTGCGACAATGCCCATTATTCAGTCCCATTCACCAGGGAGAATGGTGCTCATGACTCAGTCCCATTCACCAGGTAGGATGGTGCCCATTACTCAGTCCCATTTACCAGGTAGGATGGTGCCCATTACTCAGTCCCATTTACCAGGTAGGATAGTGCCCATTACTCAACCCCATTCACCAGGTAGGATGGTGTCCATTACTCAACCCCATTCACCAGGTAGAATGGTGTCCATTGCTCAGCAGCATTCACCAGGTGGGACAGTGCCCATTATTCAGTCCCATTCACCAGGTAGGATGGTGCCCATTACTCAATCCCATTCACCACGTACGATGGTGCCCATTATTGAGTCCCATTCACCAGGTGGAATGATGCCCATTACTCAGTCGAATTCACCAGGTAGGATGGTGCCCATTACTCAGTCCCATTCACCAGGTAGGTTGGTGCCCATTACTCAGTCCCATTCACCAAGTATGACAGTGCCCATTACTCAGTCCCATTCACCAGGTAGGATGGAGCCCATTACTCAGTCCCATTCACCAGGTAGGATGGTGCCCATTACTCAGTCCCATTCACCAGGTAGGACGGTGCCCATTACTCAGTCCCATTCACCAGGTAGGTTGGTGCCCATTACTCAGTCCCATTCACCAAGTAGGACAGTGCCCATTACTCAGTCCCATTCACCAGGTCGGATGGAGCCCATTACTCAGTCCCATTCACCAGGTAGGATGGTGCCCATTACTCAGTCCCATTCACCAGGTAGGACGGTGCCCATTACTCAGTCCCATTCACCAGGTAGGACGGTGCCCATTACTCAGTCCCATTCACCAGGTAGGTTGGTGCCCATTACTCAGTCCCATTCACCAAGTAGGACAGTGCCCATTACTCAGTCCCATTCACCAGGTAGGATGGAGCCCATTACTCAGTCCCATTCACCAGGTAGGATGGTGCCCATTACTCAGTCCCATTCACCAGGTAGGACGGTGCCCATTACTCAGTCCCATTCACCAGGTAGGTTGGTGCCCATTAATCAGTCCCATTCACCAAGTAGGACAGTGCCCATTACTCAGTCCCATTCACCAGGGAGGATGGTGCCCATTACTCAGTCCCATTCACCACAGGATGGTGTCCATTACTCAGTTCCATTCACCAGGTAGGATGGAGCCCATTACTCAGTTCCATTCACCAGGTAGGACAGTGCCCATTACTCAGTCCCATACACAAGATAGGATGGTGCCCATTACTCAGTCCCATTCAACATGTAGGATCGTGCCCATTACTCAGTCCCATTCACCATGTAGGATGCTGCTCATTACTCAGTCCTATTCACCAGGTAGGACAGTGCCCATTACTCAGTCCGATTCACCAGATAGGATGGTGCCCATTACTCAGTCCCATTCACCAGGTAGGATGGTGCCTATTACTCAGTTCCATTCACCAGGTAGGACAGTGCCCATTAATCAGTCCTATTCAACAGGTAGGATGATGCCCATTACTCAGTCCCATTCACCAGGGAGGATGGTGCCCATTACTCAGTCCCATTCACCAGGTAGGATGGTGCCCATTACTCATTCTCATTCACCACGTAGGATGGTGTCCATTACTCAGTCCCATTCACCACGTAGGATGGTGCCCATTACTCAATCCCATTCACCACGTACGATGGTGCCCATTATTCAGTCCCATTCACCAGGTGGAATGATGCCCATTACTCAGTCGAATTCACCAGGTAGGATGGTGCCCATTACTCAGTCCCATTCACCAGGTAGGATGGTGCCTATTACTCAGTTCCATTCACCAGGTAGGACAGTGCCCATTACTCAGTCCTATTCAACAGGTAGGATGGTGCCCATTACTCAGTCCCATTCACCAGGTAGGATGGTGCCCATTACTCAGTCCCATTCACCAGGTAGGACAGTGCCCATTACTCATTCTCATTCACCACGTAGGATGGTGCCCATTACTCAGTCCCATTCACCACGTAGGATGGTGCCCATTACTCAGTCGCATTCACCAGGTACGATGGTGCCCATTATTCAGTCCCATTCACCAGGTGGGACAGTGCCCATTATTCAGTCCCATTCACCAGGTGGAATGATGCCCATTACTCAGTTGAATTCACCAGGTAGGATGGTGCCCATTACTCAGTCCCATTCACCAGGTAAGATGGTGCCCATTACTCAGTCCCATTCACCAGGAGGAACTTTGCCCATTACTCACCCCATTCACCAGGTAGGATGGTGCCCATTCCTCAGTCCCATTCACCAGGTAGGATGGTGCCCATTACTCAGTCCCATTCACCAGGTAGGATGGTGCCCATTACTCACCCCATTCACCAGGTAGGATGGTGTCCATTACTCAGTCCCATTCACCAGGTAGGATGGTGCCCATTACTCAGTCCCATTCACCAGGTAGGATGGTGCCCATTACTCAGTCCCATTCACCAGGTAGGATGGTGCCCATTACTCAGTCCCATATACCAGGTAGGATGGTGCACATTACTCAGTCCCATTCACCAGGTAGGATGGTGCTCATTATTCAGTCCCATTCACCAGGTAGGATGGTACCCATTACTCAGTCCCATTCACCAGGTAGGACAGTGCCCATTACGCAGTCCCATTCACGAGTAGGGACAGTGCCCATTACTCAGTCCCGTTCACCAGGTAGGACAGTGCCCATTACTGAGCCACGTTCACGAGGAGGGACAGTGCCCATTCCTCAGTCCCATTCACCAGGTAGGATGGTGCCCATTACTCAGTCCCATTCACCAGGTGGGACAATGCCCATTATTCAGTCCCATTCACCAGGGAGAATGGTGCTCATGACTCAGTCCCATTCACCAGGTAGGATGGTGCCCATTACTCAGTCCCATTTACCAGGTAGGATGGTGCCCATTACTCAGTCCCATTTACCAGGTAGGATAGTGCCCATTACTCAACCCCATTCACCAGGTAGGATGGTGTCCATTACTCAACCCCATTCACCAGGTAGAATGGTGTCCATTGCTCAGCAGCATTCACCAGGTGGGACAGTGCCCATTATTCAGTCCCATTCACCAGGTAGGATGGTGCCCATTACTCAGTCCCATTCACCAGGTTGGATAGTGCCCATTACTTAACCCCATTCACCAGGTATGATGGTGTCCATTACTCAGTCGAATTCACCAGGGAGGATGATGCCCATTACTCAGTCCCATTCACCAGGTTGGATAGTGCCCATTACTCAGTCCCATTCACCAGGTAGGATATTGCCCATTACTCAACCCCATTCACCAGGTACGATGATGCCCATTACTCAGTCCCATTCACCAGGTGGGACAGTGCCCATTACTCAGTCCCATTCACCAGGTGGAATGATGCCCATTACTAAGTCCCATTTACCAGGTTGGATAGTGCCCATTACTTAACCCCATTCACCAGGTATGATGGTGTCCATTACTCAGTCCCATTCACCAGGGAGGATGATGCCCATTACTCAGTCCCATTCACCAGGTGGGACAGTGCCCATTACTCAGTCCCATTCACCAGGTAGAATGCTGCTCATTACTCAGTCCTATTCACCAGGTAGGACAGTGCCCATTACTCAGTCCTATTCAACAGGTAGGATGGTGTCCATTACTCAGTCCCATTCACCAGGGAGGATGATGCCCATTACTCAGTCCCATTCACCAGGTGGGATGGAGCCCATTACTCAGTCCCATTCACCAGGTAGGATGGTGTCCATTACTCAGTCCCATTCACCACGTAGGATGGTGCCCATTACTCAGTCGCATTCACCAGGTAGGATGATGCCCATTACTCAGTCCCATACACAAGGTAGGATGGTGCCCATTACTCAGTCCCATTCACCAGGTAGGATGGTGCCCATTACTCAGTCCCATTCACCAGGTGGAATGATGCCCATTACTCAGTCCCATTTACCAGGTAGGATGGTGCCCATTACTCAGTCCCATTTACCAGGTAGGATAGTGCCCATTACTCAACCCCATTCACCAGGTAGGATGGTGTCCATTACTCAACCCCATTCACCAGGTAGAATGGTGTCCATTGCTCAGCAGCATTCACCAGGTGGGACAGTGCCCATTATTCAGTCCCATTCACCAGGTAGGATGGTGCCCATTACTCAGTCCCATTCACCAGGTAGGATGGTGCCCATTACTAAGTCCCATTTACCAGGTTGGATAGTGCCCATTACTGAACCCCATTCACCAGGTATGATGGTGTCCATTACTCAGTCGAATTCACCAGGGAGGATGATGCCCATTACTCAGTCCCATTCACCAGGTAGGATATTGCCCATTACTCAACCCCATTCACCAGGTACGATGATGCCCATTACTCAGTCCCATTCACCAGGTGGGACAGTGCCCATTACTCAGTCCCATTCACCAGGTGGAATGATGCCCATTACTAAGTCCCATTTACCAGGTTGGATAGTGCCCATTACTTAACCCCATTCACCAGGTATGATGGTGTCCATTACTCAGTCCCATTCACCAGGGAGGATGATGCCCATTACTCAGTCCCATTCACCAGGTGGGACAGTGCCCATTACTCAGTCCCATTCACCAGGTAGAATGCTGTTCATTACTCAGTCCTATTCACCAGGTAGGACAGTGCCCATTACTCAGTCCTATTCAACAGGTAGGATGGTGTCCATTACTCAGTCCCATTCACCAGGGAGGATGATGCCCATTACTCAGTCCCATTCACTAGGTGGGATGGAGCCCATTACTCAGTCCCATTCACCAGGTAGGATGGTGCCTATTACTCAGTTCCATTCATCAGGTAGGACAGTGCCCATTACTCAGTCCTATTCAACAGGTAGGATGGTGCCCATTACTCAGTCCCATTCACCAGGTAGGATGGTGCCCATTACTCAGTCCCATTCACCAGGTAGAACAGTGCCCACTACTCATTCTCATTCACCACGTAGGATGGTGTCCATTACTCAGTCCCATTCACCACGTAGGATGGTGCCCATTACTCAGTCGCATTCACCAGGTAGGATGATGCCCATTACTCAGTCCCATACACAAGGTAGGATGGTGCCCATTACTCAGTCCCATTCACCAGGTAGGATGGTGCCCATTACTCAGTCCCATTCACCAGGTGGAATGATGCCCATTACTCAGTCGAATTCACCAGGTAGGATGGTGCCCATTACTCAGTCCCATTCACCAGGTAAGATGGTGCCCATTACTCAGCCCCATTCACCAGGTAGGTTGGTGCCCATTATTCAGTCCTATTCACCAGGTAGGACAGTGCCCATTACTCAGTCCGATTCACCAGATAGGATGGTGCCCATTACTCAGTCCCATTCACCAGGTAGGATGGTGCCTATTACTCAGTTCCATTCACCAGGTAGGACAGTGCCCATTACTCAGTCCTATTCAACAGGTAGGATGGTGCCCATTACTCAGTCCCATTCACCAGGTAGGTTGGTGCCCATTATTCAGTCCCATTCACCAGGTAGGACAGTGCCCATAACTCATTCTCATTCACCACGTAGGATGGTGTCCATTACTCAGTCCCATTCACCACGTAGGATGGTGCCCATTACTCAGTCGCATTCACCAGGTACGATGGTGCCCATTACTCAGTCCCATTCACCAGGTAAGATGGTGCCCATTACTCAGCCCCATTCACCAGGTAGGATGGTGCCCATTACCCAGTCCCATTCACCAGTTAGGATAGTGCCCATTACTCAACCGCATTCACCAGGTAGGATGATGCCCATTACTCAGTCCCATACACAAGGTAGGATGGTGCCCATTACTCAGTCCCATTCACCAGGTAGGATGGTGCCCATTACTCAGTCCCATTCACCAGGTATAATGCTGCTCATTACTCAGTCCTATTCACCAGGTAGGACAGTGCCCATTACTCAGTCCGATTCACCAGATAGGATGGTGCCCATTACTCAGTCCCATTCACCAGGTAGGATGGTGCCTATTACTCAGTTCCATTCACCAGGTAGGACAGTGCCCATTACTCAGTCCTATTCAACAGGTAGGATGGTGCCCATTACTCAGTCCCATTCACCAGGTAGGTTGGTGCCCATTACTCAGTCCCATTCACCAGGTAGGACAGTGCCCATAACTCATTCTCATTCACCACGTAGGATGGTGTCCATTACTCAGTCCCATTCACCACGTAGGATGGTGCCCATTACTCAGTCGCATTCACCAGGTACGATGGTGCCCATTATTCAGTCCCATTCACCAGGTGGGACAGTGCCCATTATTCAGTCCCATTCACCAGGGAGGATGGTGCCCATTACTCAGTCCCATTCAACACGTAGGATCGTGCCCATTACTCAGCCCCATTCACCACAGGATGGTGTCCATTACTCAGTTCCATTCACCAGGTCGGATGGAGCCCATTACTCAGTTCCATTCACCAGGTAGGACAGTGCCCATTACTCAGTCCCATACACAAGATAGGATGGTGCCCATTACTCAGTCCCATTCAACATGTAGGATCGTGCCCATTACTCAGTCCCATTCACCAGGTAGGATGCTGCTCATTACTCAGTCCTATTCACCAGGTAGGACGGTGCCCATTACTCAGTCCGATTCACCAGATAGGATGGTGCCCATTAATCAGTCCTATTCAACAGGTAGGATGGTGCCCATTACTCAGTCCCATTCACCAGGTAGGATGGTGCCCATTACTCAGTCCCAATCACCAGGTAGGACAGTGCCCATTACTAAGTCCCATACACCAGGTAGGATGGTGCCCATTACTCAGTCCCATTCACCAGGTAGGATAGTGCGCATTACTCAGTCACATTAAACAGGTAGGATAGTGCCCATTACTCAGCCCCATTCACCAGATAGGATGGTGCCCATTACTCAGTCCCAATCACCAGGTAGGACAGTGCCCATTACTCAGTCCCATACACCAGGTAGGATGGTGCCCATTACTCAGTCCCATTCACCAGGTAGGATCATGCCCATTACTCAGTCCCATTCACCAGGGAGAATGGTGCCCATTACTCAACCCCATTCACCAGGTATGATGGTGTCCATTGCTCAGTCCCATTCACCAGGTGGGACAGTGCCCATTACTCAGTCCCATTCACCAAGAAGGATAGTGCCCATTACTCAGTCCCATTCACCAGGGAGGATGGTGTCCATTACTCAGTCCCATTCACCAGCTAGGATGGTGCTCATTACTCAGTCGCATTCACCAGGTAGGATAGTGCCCATTACTCAGTCCCATTCACCAGGTAGGATGGTGCACATTACTCAGTCCCATTTACCAGGTAGGATGGTGCCCATTACTCAGTCCCATTCACCAAGTAGGGCAGTGCCCATTACTCAGTCCCATTCACCAGGGAGGATGGTGCCCATTACTCAGTCCCATTCACCAGGTAGGATGGTGCACATTACTCAGTCCCATTCACCAGGGAGGATGGTGCCCATTACTCAGTTCCATTCATCAGGAGGGACAGTGCCGATTACTCAGTCGCATTCACCAGGTACGATGGTGCCCATTATTCAGTCCCATTCACCAGGTGGGACAGTGCCCATTATTCAGTCCCATTCACCAGGTGGAATGATGCCCATTACTCAGTTGAATTCACCAGGTAGAATGGTGCCCATTACTCAGACCCATTCACCAGGTAGGATAGTGCCCATTACTCAACCCCATTCACCAGGTAGGATGGTGCCCATTATTAAGTCCCATTTACCAGGTTGGATAGTGCCCATTACTTAACCCCATTCACCAGGTAGGATGGTGTCCATTACTCAGTCGAATTCACCAGGTAGGATGGTGCCCATTACTCAGTCCCATTCACCAGGTAGCATAGTGCCCATTACTCAACCCCATTCACCAGGTAGGATGATGCCCATTACTCAGTCCCATTCACGAGGTAGGATAGTGCCCATTACTCAACCGCATTCACCAGGTACGATGATGCACATTACTCAGTCCCATTCACCAGGTGGGACAGTGCCCATTACTCAGTCCCATTCACCAGGGAGGATGGTGCCCATTACTCAGTTCCATTCATCAGGAGGGACAGTGCCGATTACTCAGTCCCATTCACCAGGTAGGATGGAGCCCATTACTCAGTCCCATTCACCAAGTATGACAGTGCCCATTACTCAGTCCCATTCACCAGGTAGGTTGGAGCCCATTACTCAGTCCCATTCACCAGGTAGGATGGTGCCCATTACTCAGTCCCATTCACCAGGTAGGACGGTGCCCATTACTCAGTCCCATTCACCAGGTAGGTTGGTGCCCATTACTCAGTCCCATTCACCAGGGAGGATGGTGCCCATTACTCAGTCCCATTCAACACGTAGGATCGTGCCCATTACTCAGCCCCATTCACCACAGGATGGTGTCCATTACTCAGTTCCATTCACCAGGTCGGATGGAGCCCATTACTCAGTTCCATTCACCAGGTAGGACAGTGCCCATTACTCAGTCCCATACACAAGATAGGATGGTGCCCATTACTCAGTCCCATTCAACATGTAGGATCGTGCCCATTACTCAGTCCCATTCACCAGGTAGGATGCTGCTCATTACTCAGTCCTATTCACCAGGTAGGACGGTGCCCATTACTCAGTCCGATTCACCAGATAGGATGGTGCCCATTAATCAGTCCTATTCAACAGGTAGGATGGTGCCCATTACTCAGTCCCATTCACCAGGTAGGATGGTGCCCATTACTCAGTCCCAATCACCAGGTAGGACAGTGCCCATTACTAAGTCCCATACACCAGGTAGGATGGTGCCCATTACTCAGTCCCATTCACCTGGTAGGATGGTGCACATTACTCAGTCCCATTTACCAGGTAGGATGGTGCCCATTACTCAGTCCCATTCACCAAGTAGGGCAGTGCCCATTACTCAGTCCCATTCACCAGGGAGGATGGTGCCCATTACTCAGTCCCATTCACCAGGTAGGATGGTGCACATTACTCAGTCCCATTTACCAGGTTGGATGGTGCACATTACTCAGTCCCATTCACCAGGGAGGATGGTGCCCATTACTCAGTCCCATTAACCAGGTAGGATAGTGCGCATTACTCAGTCCCATTAACCAGGTAGGATCGTGCGCATTACTCAGTTCCATTCAACAGGTAGGATGGTGCCCATTACTCAGTCCCATTAACCAGGTAGGATAGTGCGCATTACTCAGTTCCATTCAACAGGTAGGATGGTGCCCATTACTCAGTCCCATTCACCAGGTAGGATGGTGCCCATTACTCAGTCCCATTTACCAGGTAGGATAGTGCCCATTACTCAGTCCCATTCACCAGGTAGGATGGTGGACATTACTCAGTCCCATTTACCAGGTAGGATGGTGCCCATTACTCAGTCTCATTTACCAGGTAGGATGATGCCCATTACTCAGTCCCATTTACCAGGTAGGATAGTGCCCATTACTCAACATCATTCACCAGGTAGGATGGTGCCCATTACTCAGTCCCATTTACCAGGTAGGATAGTGCCCATTACTCAGTCCCATTCACCAGGTGGGACAATGCCCATTATTCAGTCCCATTCACCAAGTAGGATGGTGCCCATTACTCAGTCCCATTCACCAGGGAGGATGGTGCCCATTACTGAGTTCCATTCAACAGGTAGGATAGTGCCCATTAATCCGTCCCATTCACCAGGTGGGACAGTGCCAATTATTCAGTCCCATTCACCAGGTAGAATGGTGCCCATTACTCAGTCGAATTCACCAGGTAGGATGGTGCCCATTACTCAACCCCATTCACCAGGTATGATGGTGTCCATTGCTCTTTCCCATTCACCAGGTGGGACAGTGCCCATTACTCAGTCCCAATAACCAAGAAGGACAGTGCCCATTACTCAGTCCCATTCACCAGGGAGGATGGTGCCCATTACTCAGTCCTATTCACCAGGTAAGATAGTGCGCATTACTCAGTCCCATTCAACAGACAGGATAGTGCGCATTACTTGGCCCCATTCACCAGATAGGATGGTGCCCATTACTCAGTCCCAATCACAAGGTAGGACAGTGCCCATTACTCAGTCCCATACACCAGGTAGGATGGTGCCCATTACTCAGTCCCATTCACCAGGTAGGAGGGTGCCCATTACTCAGTTCCATTCACCAGGTGGGACAGTGCCCATTATTCAGTCCCATTCACCAGGTAGAATGGTGCCCATTACTCAGTCCCATTCACCAGGGAGGATGGTGCCCATTACTCAACCCCATTCAACAGGTATGATGGTGTCCATTGCTCAGTCCCATTCACCAGGTGGGACAGTGCCCATTACTCAGTCCCATTCACCAAGAAGGACAGTGCCCATTACTCAGTCCCATTCACCAGGGAGGATGGTGCCCATTACTCAGTCCCATTCACCAGCTAGGATGGTGCCCATTACTCAGTCCCATTCACCAGGTAGGATAGTGCCCATTACTCAGTTCCATTCACCAGGTAGGGTGGTGCCCATTATTCAGTCGCATTCACCAGGGAGCATGGTGCCCATTACTCAGTCCCATTCACCAGATAGGATGGTGTCCATTACTCAGTTCCATTCACCAGGTATTGTGGTGCCCATTATTCAGTCCCATTCACCAGGTAGGACAGTGCCCATTACTCAGTCCCATTCACCAGGTAGGACAGTGCCCATTACTCAGTCCCATTCACCAGGTAGGTTGGTGCCCATTACTCAGTCCCATTTACCAGGTAGGATAGTGCCCATTACTCAGTCCCATTCACCAGGGAGGATAGTGCCCATTACTCAGTCCCATTCACCAGGGAGGATAGTGCCCATTACTCAGTCCCATTTACCAGGGAGGACACTGCCCATTACTCAGTCCCATTCACCAGGGAGGATAGTGCCCATTACTCAGTCCCATTCACCAGGTAGGATAGTGCCCATTACTCAGTTCCATTCAACAGGTAGGATAGTGCCCATTAATCAGTCGAATTCACCAGGTACGATGGTGCCCATCACTCAGTCCCATTTACCAAGTAGGACAGTGCCCATTACTCAGTCCCATTTACCAGGGAGGACACTGCCCATTACTCAGTTCCATTCACCAGGGAGGATAGTGCCCATTACTCAGTTCCATTCAACAGGTAGGATAGTGCCCATTAATCAGTCGAATTCACCAGGTACGATGGTGCCCATCACTCAGTCCCATTTACCAAGTAGGACAGTGCCCATTACTCAGTTCCATTCAACAGGTAGGATGGTGCCCATTAATCAGTCCCATTCACCAGGTGGGACAGTGCCAATTATTCAGTCCCATTCACCAGGTAGAATGGTGCCCATTACTCAGTCGAATTCACCAGGTAGGATGGTGCCCATTACTCAACCCCATTCGCCAGGTATGATGGTGTCCATTGCTCTTTCCCATTCACCAGGTGGGACAGTGCCCATCACTCAGTCCCATTTACCAAGTAGGACAGTGCCCATTACTCAGTCCCATTCACCAGGTGGGACAGTGCCCATTACTCAGTCCCATTCACCAGGGAGGATGGTGCCCATTACTCAGTCCCATTCACCAGGTAAGATAGTGCGCATTACTCAGTCCCATTCAACAGACAGGATAGTGCGCATTACTCAGCCACATTCACCAGATAGGATGGTGCCCATTACTCAGTCCCAATCACAAGGTAGGACAGTGCCCATTACTCAGTCCCATACACCAGGTAGGATGGTGCCCATTACTCAGTCCCATTCACCAGGTGGGACAGTGCCCATTATTCAGTCCCATTCACCAGGTAGAATGGTGCCCATTACTCAGTCTCATTCACCAGGTAGAATGGTGCCCATTACTAAGACCCATTCACCAGGGAGGACAGTGCTCATCACTCAGTCCGATTCACCAGGTATGATGGTGTCCATTACTCAACCCCATTCACCAGGTGGGACAGTGCCCATTACTCAGTCTCATTCACCAAGAAGGACAGTGCCCATTACTCAGTCCCATACACCAGATAGGATAGTGCGCATTACTCAGCCCCATTCACCAGATAGGATGGTGCCCATTACTCAGTCCCAATCACCAGGTAGGATGGTGCCCATTACTCAGTCCCATACACCAGGTAGGATGGTGCCCATTACTCAGTCCCATTCACCAGGTAGGAGGGTGCCCATTACTCAGTTCCATTCACCAGGTAGGATGGTGCCCATTACTCAGTCCCATTCACCAGGTGGGACAGTGCCCATTATTCAGTCCCATTCACCAGGTAGAATGGTGCCCATTACTCAGTCCCATTCACCAGGTAGAATGGTGCCCATTACTCAGTCCCATTCACCAGGGAGTACAGTGTCCATTGCTCAGTCCCATTCACCAGGTGGGACAGTGCCCATTACTCAGTCCCATTCACCATAAAGGACAGTGCCCATTACTCAGTCCCATTCACCAGGGAGGATGGTGACCATTACTCAGTCCCATTCACCAGGTAGCATGGTGCCCATTACTCAGTCCCATTCACCAGGTAGGATAGTGCCCATTACTCAGTCCCATTCAACAGGTAGGATAGTGCCCATTACTCAGCCCCATTCACCAGATAGGATGGTGTCCATTACTCAGTTCCATTCACCAGGTAGGATGGTGCCCATTACTCAGTCCCAATCACCAGGTAGGACAGTGCCCATTACCCAGTCCCATTCACCAGGTAGGACAGTGCCCATTACCCAGTCCCATACATCAGGCAGGATGGTGCCCATGACTCAGTCCCAATCACCAGGTCGGACAGTGCCCATTACCCAGTCCCATACATCATGTAGGATGGTGCCCATGACTCAGTCCCATTTACCAGGTAGGATAGTGCCCATTACTCAGTCCCATTCACCAGGGAGGATAGTGCCCATTACTCAGTCCCATTCACCAGGTAGGATAGTGCCCATTACTCAGTTCCATTCAACAGGTAGGATAGTGCCCATTAATCAGTCGAATTCACCAGGTACGATGGTGCCCATCACTCAGTCCCATTTACCAAGTAGGAAAGTGCCCATTACTCAGTTCTATTCAACAGGGAGGACACTGCCCATTACTCAGTCCCATTCACCAGTGAGGATAGTGCCCATTACTCAGTCCCATTCACCAGGTAGGATAGTGCCCATTACTCAGTTCCATTCAACAGGTAGGATAGTGCCCATTAATCAGTCGAATTCACCAGGTACGATGGTGCCCATCACTCAGTCCCATTTACCAAGTAGGAAAGTGCCCATTACTCAGTTCTATTCAACAGGTAGGATGGTGCCCATTACTCAGTCCCATTCACCAGGTGGGACAGTGCCAATTATTCAGTCCCATTCACCAGGTAGAATGGTGCCCATTACTCAGTCGAATTCACCAGGTAGGATGGTGCCCATTACTCAACCCCATTCACCAGGTATGATGGTGTCCATTGCTCTTTCCCATTCACCAGGTGGGACAGTGCCCATTACTCAGTTCCATTCACCAAGAAGGACAGTGCCCATTACTCAGTCCCATTCACCAGGGAGGATGGTGCGCATTACTCAGCCCCATTCACCAGGTAGGATGGTGCCCATTACTCAGTCCCAATCACAAGGTCGGACAGTGCCCATTACTCAGTCCCATTCACCAGGTGGGAAAGTGCCCATTATTCAGTCCCATTCACCAGGTAGAATGGTGCCCATTACTCAGTCCCATTCAGCAGGTAGAATGGTGCCCATTACTCAGTCCCATTCACCAGGGAGGACAGTGCCCATCACTCAGTCCCATTCACCAGGTATGATGGTGTCCATTACTCAACCCCATTCACCAGGTGGGACAGTGCCCATTACTCAGTCCCATTCACCAAGAAGGACAGTGCCCATTACTCAGTCCCAATCACCAGGTAGGACAGTGCCCATTACTCAGTCCCATACACCAGGTAGGATAGTGCGCATTACTCAGTCCCATTCACCAGGTAGGAGGGTGCCCATTACTCAGTTCCATTCACCAGGTAGGATGGTGCCCATTACTCAGTCCCATTCACCAGGTGGGACAGTGCCCATTATTCAGTCCCATTCACCAGGTAGAATGGTGCCCATTACTCAGTCCCATTCACCAGGTAGAATGGTGCCCATTACTCAGTCCCAATCACCAGGTAGGATGGTGCCCATTACTCAGTCCCATACACCAGGTAGAATGGTGCCCATTACTCAGTCCCATTCACCAGGTAGGAGGGTGCCCATTACTCAGTTCCATTCACCAGGTAGGATGGTGCCCATTACTCAGTCCCATTCACCAGGTGGGACAGTGCCCATTATTCAGTCCCATTCACCAGGTAGAATGGTGCCCATTACTCAGTCCCATTCACCAGGTAGAATGGTGCCCATTACTCAGTCCCATTCACCAGGGAGGACAGTGTCCATTGCTCAGTCCCATTCACCAGGTGGGACAGTGCCCATTACTCAGTCCCATTCACCATAAAGGACAGTGCCCATTACTCAGTCCCATTCACCAGGGAGGATGGTGTCCATTACTCAGTCCCATTCACCAGGTAGGATGGTGCCCATTACTCAGTCCCATTCACCAGGTAGGATAGTGCCCATTACTCAGTCCCATTCAACAGGTAGGATAGTGCCCATTACTCAGCCCCATTCACCAGATAGGATGGTTTCCATTACTCAGTTCCATTCACCAGGTAGGATGGTGCCTATTACTCAGTCGCAATCACCAGGTAGGACAGTGCCCATTACCCAGTCCCATTCACCAGGTAGGACAGTGCCCATTACCCAGTCCCATACATCAGGCAGGATGGTGCCCATGACTCAGTCCCAATCACCAGGTAGGACAGTGCCCATTACCCAGTCCCATACATCAGGTAGGATGGTGCCCATGACTCAGTCCCAATCACCAGGTAGGACAGTGCCCATTACCCAGTCCCATACATCAGGCAGGATGGTGCCCATGACTCAGTCCCAATCACCAGGTAGGACAGTGCCCATTACTCAGTCCCCTTCACCAGGTAGGATGGTGCCCATGACTCGGTCCCAATCACCAGGTAGGACAGTGCCCATTACCCAGTCCCATACATCAGGTAGGATGGAGCCCATTACTCAGTCCCATTCACCAGGTAGGATGGTGCCCATTACTCAGTCCCATTTACCAGGTAGGATAGTGCCCATTACTCAACCCCATTCACCAGGTATGATGGTGTCCATTGCTCGGTCCCATTCACCAGGTGGGACAGTGCCCATTAATCAGTCGAATTCACCAGGTACGATGGTGCCCATTACTCAACCCCATTCACCAGGTATGATGGTGTCCATTGCTCTTTCCCATTCACCAGGTGGGACAGTGCCCATTACTCAGTTCCATTCACCAAGAAGGACAGTGCCCATTACTCAGCCCCATTCACCAGGTAGGATGGTGCCCATTACTCAGTCCCAATCACAAGGTCGGACAGTGCCCATTACTCAGTCCCATTCACCAGGTGGGAAAGTGCCCATTATTCAGTCCCATTCACCAGGTAGAATGGTGCCCATTACTCAGTCCCATTCAGCAGGTAGAATGGTGCCCATTACTCAGTCCCATTCACCAGGGAGGACAGTGCCCATCACTCAGTCCCATTCACCAGGTATGATGGTGTCCATTACTCAACCCCATTCACCAGGTGGGACAGTGCCCATTACTCAGTCCCATTCACCAAGAAGGACAGTGCCCATTACTCAGTCCCAATCACCAGGTAGGACAGTGCCCATTACTCAGTCCCATACACCAGGTAGGATAGTGCGCATTACTCAGTCCCATTCACCAGGTAGGAGGGTGCCCATTACTCAGTTCCATTCACCAGGTAGGATGGTGCCCATTACTCAGTCCCATTCACCAGGTGGGACAGTGCCCATTATTCAGTCCCATTCACCAGGTAGAATGGTGCCCATTACTCAGTCCCATTCACCAGGTAGAATGGTGCCCATTACTCAGTCCCAATCACCAGGTAGGATGGTGCCCATTACTCAGTCCCATACACCAGGTAGGATGGTGCCCATTACTCAGTCCCATTCACCAGGTAGGAGGGTGCCCATTACTCAGTTCCATTCACCAGGTAGGATGGTGCCCATTACTCAGTCCCATTCACCAGGTGGGACAGTGCCCATTACTCAGTCCCATTCACCATAAAGGACAGTGCCCATTACTCAGTCCCATTCACCAGGGAGGATGGTGTCCATTACTCAGTCCCATTCACCAGGTAGGAGGGTGCCCATTACTCAGTTCCATTCACCAGGTAGGATGGTGCCCATTACTCAGTCCCATTCACCAGGTGGGACAGTGCCCATTATTCAGTCCCATTCACCAGGTAGAATGGTGCCCATTACTCAGTCCCATTCACCAGGTAGAATGGTGCCCATTACTCAGTCCCATTCACCAGGGAGTACAGTGTCCATTGCTCAGTCCCATTCACCAGGTGGGACAGTGCCCATTACTCAGTCCCATTCACCATAAAGGACAGTGCCCATTACTCAGTCCCATTCACCAGGGAGGATGGTGACCATTACTCAGTCCCATTCACCAGGTAGGATGGTGCCCATTACTCAGTCCCATTCACCAGGTAGGATAGTGCCCATTACTCAGTCCCATTCAACAGGTAGGATAGTGCCCATTACTCAGCCCCATTCACCAGATAGGATGGTGTCCATTACTCAGTTCCATTCACCAGGTAGGATGGTGCCCATTACTCAGTCCCAATCACCAGGTAGGACAGTGCCCATTACCCAGTCCCATTCACCAGGTAGGACAGTGCCCATAACCCAGTCCCATACATCAGGCAGGATGGTGCCCATGACTCAGTCCCAATCACCAGGTCGGACAGTGCCCATTACCCAGTCCCATACATCATGTAGGATGGTGCCCATGACTCAGTCCCATTTACCATAGGATAGTGCCCATTACTCAGTCCCATTCACCAGGGAGGATAGTGCCCATTACTCAGTCCCATTCACCAGGTAGGATAGTGCCCATTACTCAGTTCCATTCAACAGGTAGGATAGTGCCCATTAATCAGTCGAATTCACCAGGTACGATGGTGCCCATCACTCAGTCCCATTTACCAAGTAGGAAAGTGCCCATTACTCAGTTCTATTCAACAGGGAGGACACTGCCCATTACTCAGTCCCATTCACCAGTGAGGAGAGTGCCCATTACTCAGTCCCATTCACCAGGTAGGATAGTGCCCATTACTCAGTTCCATTCAACAGGTAGGATAGTGCCCATTAATCAGTCGAATTCACCAGGTACGATGGTGCCCATCACTCAGTCCCATTTACCAAGTAGGAAAGTGCCCATTACTCAGTTCTATTCAACAGGTAGGATGGTGCCCATTACTCAGTCCCATTCACCAGGTGGGACAGTGCCAATTATTCAGTCCCATTCACCAGGTAGAATGGTGCCCATTACTCAGTCGAATTCACCAGGTAGGATGGTGCCCATTACTCAACCCCATTCACCAGGTATGATGGTGTCCATTGCTCTTTCCCATTCACCAGGTGGGACAGTGCCCATTACTCAGTTCCATTCACCAAGAAGGACAGTGCCCATTACTCAGTCCCATTCACCAGGGAGGATGGTGCGCATTACTCAGCCCCATTCACCAGGTAGGATGGTGCCCATTACTCAGTCCCAATCACAAGGTCGGACAGTGCCCATTACTCAGTCCCATTCACCAGGTGGGAAAGTGCCCATTATTCAGTCCCATTCACCAGGTAGAATGGTGCCCATTACTCAGTCCCATTCAGCAGGTAGAATGGTGCCCATTACTCAGTCCCATTCACCAGGGAGGACAGTGCCCATCACTCAGTCCCATTCACCAGGTATGATGGTGTCCATTACTCAACCCCATTCACCAGGTGGGACAGTGCCCATTACTCAGTCCCATTCACCAAGAAGGACAGTGCCCATTACTCAGTCCCAATCACCAGGTAGGACAGTGCCCATTACTCAGTCCCATACACCAGGTAGGATAGTGCGCATTACTCAGTCCCATTCACCAGGTAGGAGGGTGCCCATTACTCAGTTCCATTCACCAGGTAGGATGGTGCCCATTACTCAGTCCCATTCACCAGGTGGGACAGTGCCCATTATTCAGTCCCATTCACCAGGTAGAATGGTGCCCATTACTCAGTCCCATTCACCAGGTAGAATGGTGCCCATTACTCAGTCCCAATCACCAGGTAGGATGGTGCCCATTACTCAGTCCCATACACCAGGTAGAATGGTGCCCATTACTCAGTCCCATTCACCAGGTAGGAGGGTGCCCATTACTCAGTTCCATTCACCAGGTAGGATGGTGCCCATTACTCAGTCCCATTCACCAGGTGGGACAGTGCCCATTATTCAGTCCCATTCACCAGGTAGAATGGTGCCCATTACTCAGTCCCATTCACCAGGTAGAATGGTGCCCATTACTCAGTCCCATTCACCAGGGAGGACAGTGTCCATTGCTCAGTCCCATTCACCAGGTGGGACAGTGCCCATTACTCAGTCCCATTCACCATAAAGGACAGTGCCCATTACTCAGTCCCATTCACCAGGGAGGATGGTGTCCATTACTCAGTCCCATTCACCAGGTAGGATGGTGCCCATTACTCAGTCCCATTCACCAGGTAGGATAGTGCCCATTACTCAGTCCCATTCAACAGGTAGGATAGTGCCCATTACTCAGCCCCATTCACCAGATAGGATGGTTTCCATTACTCAGTTCCATTCACCAGGTAGGATGGTGCCTATTACTCAGTCGCAATCACCAGGTAGGACAGTGCCCATTACCCAGTCCCATTCACCAGGTAGGACAGTGCCCATTACCCAGTCCCATACATCAGGCAGGATGGTGCCCATGACTCAGTCCAAATCACCAGGTAGGACAGTGCCCATTACCCAGTCCCATACATCAGGTAGGATGGTGCCCATGACTCAGTCCCAATCACCAGGTAGGACAGTGCCCATTACCCAGTCCCATACATCAGGCAGGATGGTGCCCATGACTCAGTCCCAATCACCAGGTAGGACAGTGCCCATTACTCAGTCCCCTTCACCAGGTAGGATGGTGCCCATGACTCGGTCCCAATCACCAGGTAGGACAGTGCCCATTACCCAGTCCCATACATCAGGTAGGATGGAGCCCATTACTCAGTCCCATTCACCAGGTAGGATGGTGCCCATTACTCAGTCCCATTTACCAGGTAGGATAGTGCCCATTACTCAACCCCATTCACCAGGTATGATGGTGTCCATTGCTCGGTCCCATTCACCAGGTGGGACAGTGCCCATTAATCAGTCGAATTCACCAGGTACGATGGTGCCCATTACTCAACCCCATTCACCAGGTATGATGGTGTCCATTGCTCTTTCCCATTCACCAGGTGGGACAGTGCCCATTACTCAGTTCCATTCACCAAGAAGGACAGTGCCCATTACTCAGCCCCATTCACCAGGTAGGATGGTGCCCATTACTCAGTCCCAATCACAAGGTCGGACAGTGCCCATTACTCAGTCCCATTCACCAGGTGGGAAAGTGCCCATTATTCAGTCCCATTCACCAGGTAGAATGGTGCCCATTACTCAGTCCCATTCAGCAGGTAGAATGGTGCCCATTACTCAGTCCCATTCACCAGGGAGGACAGTGCCCATCACTCAGTCCCATTCACCAGGTATGATGGTGTCCATTACTCAACCCCATTCACCAGGTGGGACAGTGCCCATTACTCAGTCCCATTCACCAAGAAGGACAGTGCCCATTACTCAGTCCCAATCACCAGGTAGGACAGTGCCCATTACTCAGTCCCATACACCAGGTAGGATAGTGCGCATTACTCAGTCCCATTCACCAGGTAGGAGGGTGCCCATTACTCAGTTCCATTCACCAGGTAGGATGGTGCCCATTACTCAGTCCCATTCACCAGGTGGGACAGTGCCCATTATTCAGTCCCATTCACCAGGTAGAATGGTGCCCATTACTCAGTCCCATTCACCAGGTAGAATGGTGCCCATTACTCAGTCCCAATCACCAGGTAGGATGGTGCCCATTACTCAGTCCCATACACCAGGTAGGATGGTGCCCATTACTCAGTCCCATTCACCAGGTAGGAGGGTGCCCATTACTCAGTTCCATTCACCAGGTAGGATGGTGCCCATTACTCAGTCCCATTCACCAGGTGGGACAGTGCCCATTACTCAGTCCCATTCACCATAAAGGACAGTGCCCATTACTCAGTCCCATTCACCAGGGAGGATGGTGTCCATTACTCAGTCCCATTCACCAGGTAGGATGGTGCCCATTACTCAGTCCCATTCACCAGGTAGGATAGTGCCCATTACTCAGTCCCATTCAACAGGTAGGATAGTGCCCATTACTCAGCCCCATTCACCAGATAGGATGGTGTCCATTACTCAGTTCCATTCACCAGGTAGGATGGTGCCTATTACTCAGTCGCAATCACCAGGTAGGACAGTGCCCATTACCCAGTCCCATTCACCAGGTAGGACAGTGCCCATTACCCAGTCCCATACATCAGGCAGGATGGTGCCCATGACTCAGTCCCAATCACCAGGTAGGACAGTGCCCATTACCCAGTCCCATACATCAGGTAGGATGGTGCCCATGACTCAGTCCCAATCACCAGGTAGGACAGTGCCCATTACCCAGTCCCATACATCAGGCAGGATGGTGCCCATGACTCAGTCCCAATCACCAGGTAGGACAGTGCCCATTACTCAGTCCCCTTCACCAGGTAGGATGGTGCCCATGACTCGGTCCCAATCACCAGGTAGGACAGTGCCCATTACCCAGTCCCATACATCAGGTAGGATGGAGCCCATTACTCAGTCCCATTCACCAGGGAGGATGGTGCCCATTACTCAGTCCCATTTACCAGGTAGGATAGTGCCCATTACTCAACCCCATTCACCAGGTATGATGGTGTCCATTGCTCGGTCCCATTCACCAGGTGGGACAGTGCCCATTAATCAGTCGAATTCACCAGGTACGATGGTGCCCATCACTCAGTCCCATTTACCAAGTAGGATAGTGCCCATTACTCAGTTCCATTCAACAGGTAGGATGGTGCCCATTACTCAGTCGAATTCACCAGGTAGGATGGTGCCCATTACTCAACCCCATTCACCAGGTATGATGGTGTCCATTGCTCTTTCCCATTCACGAGGTGGGACAGTGCCCATTTCTCAGTCCCATTCACCAAGAAGGACAGTGCCCATTACTCAGTCCCATTCACCAGGGAGGATGGTGCCCATTACTCAGTCCCATTCACCAGGTAGGATGGTGCCCATTACTCAGTCCCATTCACCAGGTAGGATAGTGCCCATTACTCAGCACCATTCACCAGATAGGAAGGTGCCCATTACTCAGTCCCAATCACCAGGTAGGACAGTGCCCATTACTCAGTCCCAATCACCAGGTAGGACAGTGCCCATTACTCAGTCCCATACACCAGGTAGGAGGGTGCCCATTACTCAGTTCCATTCACCAGGTAGGATGGTGCCCATTACTCAGTCCCATTCACCAGGTGGGACAGTGCCCATTATTCAGTCCCATTCACCAGGTAGAATGGTGCCCATTAATCAGTCCCATTCACCAGGTAGAATGGTGCCCATTACTCAGTCCCATTCACCAGGTATGATGGTGTCCATTACTCAACCCCATTCACCAGGTGGGACAGTACCCATTACTCAGTCCCATTCACCAAGAAGGACAGTGCCCATTACTCAGTCCCAATCACCAGGTAGGACAGTGCCCATTACTCAGTCCTATACACCAGATAGGATAGTGCGCATTACTCAGCCCCATTCACCAGATAGGATGGTGCCCATTACTCAGTCCCAATCACCAGGTAGGATGGTGTCCATTGCTCTTTCCCATTCACCAGGTGGGACAGTGCCCATTACTCAGTTCCATTCACCAAGAGGGACAGTGCCCATTACTCAGTCCCATTCACCAGGTAGGATGGTGCCCATTACTCAGTCCCAATCACAAGGTCGGACAGTGCCCATTACTCAGTCCCATTCACCAGGTGGGAAAGTGCCCATTATTCAGTCCCATTCACCAGGTAGAATGGTGCCCATTACTCAGTCCCATTCAGCAGGTAGAATGGTGCCCATTACTCAGTCCCATTCACCAGGGAGGACAGTGCCCATCACTCAGTCCCATTCACCAGGTATGATGGTGTCCATTACTCAACCCCATTCACCAGGTGGGACAGTGCCCATTACTCAGTCCCATTCACCAAGAAGGACAGTGCCCATTACTCAGTCCCAATCACCAGGTAGGACAGTGCCCATTACTCAGTCCCATACACCAGGTAGGATAGTGCGCATTACTCAGTCCCATTCACCAGGTAGGAGGGTGCCCATTACTCAGTTCCATTCACCAGGTAGGATGGTGCCCATTACTCAGTCCCATTCACCAGGTGGGACAGTGCCCATTATTCAGTCCCATTCACCAGGTAGAATGGTGCCCATTACTCAGTCCCATTCACCAGGTAGAATGGTGCCCTTTACTCAGTCCCAATCACCAGGTAGGATAGTGCCCATTACTCAGTCCCATACACCAGGTAGGATGGTGCCCATTACTCAGTCCCATTCACCAGGTAGGAGGGTGCCCATTACTCAGTTCCATTCACCAGGTAGGATGGTGCCCATTACTCAGTCCCATTCACCAGGTGGGACAGTGCCCATTTCTCAGTCCCATTCACCATAAAGGACAGTGCCCATTACTCAGTCCCATTCACCAGGGAGGATGGTGTCCATTACTCAGTCCCATTCACCAGGTAGGATGGTGCCCATTACTCAGTCCCATTCACCAGGTAGGATAGTGCCCATTACTCAGTCCCATTCAACAGGTAGGATAGTGCCCATTACTCAGCCCCATTCACCAGATAGGATGGTGTCCATTACTCAGTTCCATTCACCAGGTAGGATGGTGCCTATTACTCAGTCGCAATCACCAGGTAGGACAGTGCCCATTACCCAGTCCCATTCACCAGGTAGGACAGTGCCCATTACCCAGTCCCATACATCAGGCAGGATGGTGCCCATGACTCAGTCCCAATCACCAGGTAGGACAGTGCCCATTACCCAGTCCCATAAATCAGGTAGGATGGTGCCCATGACTCAGTCCCAATCACCAGGTAGGACAGTGCCCATTACCCAGTCCCATACATCAGGCAGGATGGTGCCCATGACTCAGTCCCAATCACCAGGTAGGACAGTGCCCATTACTCAGTCCCCTTCACCAGGTAGGATGGTGCCCATGACTCGGTCCCAATCACCAGGTAGGACAGTGCCCATTACCCAGTCCCATACATCAGGTAGGATGGAGCCCATTACTCAGTCCCATTCACCAGGTAGGATGGTGCCCATTACTCAGTCCCATTTACCAGGTAGGATAGTGCCCATTACTCAACCCCATTCACCAGGTATGATGGTGTCCATTGCTCGGTCCCATTCACCAGGTGGGACAGTGCCCATTAATCAGTCGAATTCACCAGGTACGATGGTGCCCATCACTCAGTCCCATTTACCAAGTAGGATAGTGCCCATTACTCAGTTCCATTCAACAGGTAGGATGGTGCCCATTACTCAGTCGAATTCACCAGGTAGGATGGTGCCCATTACTCAGTCCCATTCACCAGGTAGGATGGTGCCCATTACTCAACTCCATTCACCAGGTATGATGGTGTCCATTGCTCTTTCCCATTCACGAGGTGGGACAGTGCCCATTTCTCAGTCCCATTCACCAAGAAGGACAGTGCCCATTACTCAGTCCCATTCACCAGGGAGGATGGTGCCCATTACTCAGTCCCATTCACCAGGTAGGATGGTGCGCATTACTCAGTCCCATTCAACAGATAGGATCGTGCGCATTACTCAGCCCCATTCACCAGATAGGAAGGTGCCCATTACTCAGTCCCAATCACCAGGTAGGACAGTGCCCATTACTCAGTCCCAATCACCAGGTAGGACAGTGCCCATTACTCAGTCCCATACACCAGGTAGGAGGGTGCCCATTACTCAGTTCCATTCACCAGGTAGGATGGTGCCCATTACTCAGTCCCATTCACCAGGTGGGACAGTGCCCATTATTCAGTCCCATTCACCAGGTAGAATGGTGCCCATTACTCAGTCCCATTCACCAGGTAGAATGGTGCCCATTACTCAGTCCCATTCACCAGGTAGAATGGTGCCCATTACTCAGTCCCATTCACCAGGTGGGACAGTGCCCATTATTCAGTCCCATTCACCAGGTAGAATGGTGCCCATTACTCAGTCCCATTCACCAGGTATGATGGTGTCCATTACTCAACCCCATTCACCAGGTGGGACAGTACCCATTACTCAGTCCCATTCACCAAGAAGGACAGTGCCCATTACTCAGTCCCAATCACCAGGTAGGACAGTGCCCATTACTCAGTCCTATACACCAGATAGGATAGTGCGCATTACTCAGCCCCATTCACCAGATAGGATGGTGCACATTACTCAGTCCCATACACCAGGTAGGATGGTGCCCATTACTCAGTTCCATTCACCAGGTAGGAGGGTGCCCATTCCTCAGTTCCATTCACTAAGTAGGACAGTGCCCATTACTCAGTCGAATTCACCAGGTAGGATGGTGCCCATTACTCAACCCCATTCACCAGGTGGGACAGTGCCCATTATTCAGTCCCATTCACCAGGTGGGACAGTGCCCATTACTCAGTCCCATTCACCATAAAGGACAGTGCCCATTACTCAGTCCCATTCACCAGGGAGGATGGTGCCCATTACTCAGTCCCATTCACCAGGTAGGACAGTGCCCATTACTCAGTCCCATTCACTAGGTAGAATGGTGCCCATTACTCAGTCCCATTCACCAGGTAGAATGGTGCCCTTTACTCAGTCCCAATCACCAGGTAGGAGGGTGCCCATTACTCAGTTCCATTCACCAGGTAGGATGGTGCCCATTACTCAGTCCCATTCACCAGGTGGGACAGTGCCCATTATTCAGTCCCATTCACCAGGTAGAATGGTGCCCATTACTCAGTCCCATTCACCAGGTAGAATGGTGCCCTTTACTCAGTCCCAATCACCAGGTAGGATGGTGCCCATTACTCAGTCCCATACACCAGGTAGGATGGTGCCCATTACTCAGTCCCATTCACCAGGTAGGAGGGTGCCCATTACTCAGTTCCATTCACCAGGTAGGATGGTGCCCATTACTCAGTCCCATTCACCAGGTGGGACAGTGCCCATTACTCAGTCCCATTCACCATAAAGGACAGTGCCCATTACTCAGTCCCATTCACCAGGGAGGATGGTGTCCATTACTCAGTCCCATTCACCAGGTAGGATGGTGCCCATTACTCAGTCCCATTCACCAGGTAGGATAGTGCCCATTACTCAGTCCCATTCAACAGGTAGGATAGTGCCCATTACTCAGCCCCATTCACCAGATAGGATGGTGTCCATTACTCAGTTCCATTCACCAGGTAGGATGGTGCCTATTACTCAGTCGCAATCACCAGGTAGGACAGTGCCCATTACCCAGTCCCATTCACCAGGTAGGACAGTGCCCATTACCCAGTCCCATACATCAGGCAGGATGGTGCCCATGACTCAGTCCCAATCACCAGGTAGGACAGTGCCCATTACCCAGTCGCATAAATCAGGTAGGATGGTGCCCATGACTCAGTCCCAATCACCAGGTAGGACAGTGCCCATTACCCAGTCCCATACATCAGGCAGGATGGTGCCCATGACTCAGTCCCAATCACCAGGTAGGGCAGTGCCCATTACTCAGTCCCCGTCACCAGGTAGGATGGTGCCCATGACTCGGTCCCAATCACCAGGTAGGACAGTGCCCATTACCCAGTCCCATACATCAGGTAGGATGGAGCCCATTACTCAGTCCCATTCACCAGGTAGGATGGTGCCCATTACTCAGTCCCATTTACCAGGTAGGATAGTGCCCATTACTCAACCCCATTCACCAGGTATGATGGTGTCCATTGCTCGGTCCCATTCACCAGGTGGGACAGTGCCCATTAATCAGTCGAATTCACCAGGTACGATGGTGCCCATCACTCAGTCCCATTTACCAAGTAGGATAGTGCCCATTACTCAGTTCCATTCAACAGGTAGGATGGTGCCCATTACTCAGTCGAATTCACCAGGTAGGATGGTGCCCATTACTCAGTCCCATTCACCAGGTAGGATGGTGCCCATTACTCAACCCCATTCACCAGGTATGATGGTGTCCATTGCTCTTTCCCATTCACGAGGTGGGACAGTGCCCATTTCTCAGTCCCATTCACCAAGAAGGACAGTGCCCATTACTCAGTCCCATTCACCAGGGAGGATGGTGCCCATTACTCAGTCCCATTCACCAGGTAGGATGGTGCGCATTACTCAGTCCCATTCAACAGATAGGATCGTGCGCATTACTCAGCCCCATTCACCAGATAGGAAGGTGCCCATTACTCAGTCCCAATCACCAGGTAGGACAGTGCCCATTACTCAGTCCCAATCACCAGGTAGGACAGTGCCCATTACTCAGTCCCATACACCAGGTAGGAGGGTGCCCATTACTCAGTTCCATTCACCAGGTAGGATGGTGCCCATTACTCAGTCCCATTCACCAGGTGGGACAGTGCCCATTATTCAGTCCCATTCACCAGGTAGAATGGTGCCCATTACTCAGTCCCATTCACCAGGTAGAATGGTGCCCATTACTCAGTCCCATTCACCAGGTAGAATGGTGCCCATTACTCAGTCCCATTCACCAGGTGGGACAGTGCCCATTATTCAGTCCCATTCACCAGGTAGAATGGTGCCCATTACTCAGTCCCATTCACCAGGTATGATGGTGTCCATTACTCAACCCCATTCACCAGGTGGGACAGTACCCATTACTCAGTCCCATTCACCAAGAAGGACAGTGCCCATTACTCAGTCCCAATCACCAGGTAGGACAGTGCCCATTACTCAGTCCTATACACCAGATAGGATAGTGCGCATTACTCAGCCCCATTCACCAGATAGGATGGTGCACATTACTCAGTCCCATACACCAGGTAGGATGGTGCCCATTACTCAGTTCCATTCACCAGGTAGGAGGGTGCCCATTCCTCAGTTCCATTCACTAAGTAGGACAGTGCCCATTACTCAGTCGAATTCACCAGGTAGGATGGTGCCCATTACTCAACCCCATTCACCAGGTGGGACAGTGCCCATTATTCAGTCCCATTCACCAGGTGGGACAGTGCCCATTACTCAGTCCCATTCACCATAAAGGACAGTGCCCATTACTCAGTCCCATTCACCAGGGAGGATGGTGCCCATTACTCAGTCCCATTCACCAGGTAGGACAGTGCCCATTACTCAGTCCCATTCACTAGGTAGGACAGTGCCCATTACTCAGTCCCATTCACCAGGGAGGATCATGCCCATTACTCAGTCCCATTCACCAGGTAGGATGGTGCCCATTACTCAACGTCATTCACAGGTAGGATGGTGCCAATTACTCAGTTCCATTCACCAGGGAGGATGGCGCCCATTACTCAATCCATTCACCAGGTCAGATGGTGCCCATTGCTCAGTCCCAATCACCAGGTCGGATGGTGCCCATTACTCAGTCCCATTCACCAGGTAGGACAGTGCCCATTATTCAGTCCCATTCACCAGGTAGGACAGTGCCCATTACTCTGTGCCATTCACCAGGTAGGATGGTGCCCATTACTCAATGCATTCACCAGGTAGGACAGTTCCCATTACTCTGTGCCATTCACCAGGTAGGATGGTGCCCATTACTCAGTCCCATTCACCAGGTAGGATGGTGCCCATTACTCAGTCCCATTCACCAGGTAAGACAGTGCCCGTTGCTCAGTGCCATTCACTCGGTAGGATGGTGCCCATTACTCAGTCGAATTAACCAGGTAGGACAGTGCCCATTACTCAGTCCCATTCACCAGGTAGGATGGTGCCCATTAATCAGTCCCATTCACCAGGTAGGACAGTGCCCATTACTCAGTCCCATTCACCAGGTAGGACAGTGCCCATTACTCTGTGCCATTCACCAGGTAGGATGGTGCCCATTACTCAATGCATTCACCAGGTAGGACAGTGCCCATTACTCTGTGCCATTCACCAGGTAGGATGGTGCCCATTACTCAGTCCCATTTCCCAGGTAGGATGGTGCCCATTACTCAGTCCCAATCACCAGGTAGGACAGTGCCCATTACTCAGTCCCGTTCACCAGGTAGGATGGTGCCCATTACTCAGTCCCATTCACCAGGTAGGACAGTGCCCATTACTCAGTCCCATTAACCAGGTAGGATGGTGCCCATTAATCAGTCCCATTCAACAGGTAGGACAGTGCCCATTACTCAGTCCCATTCACCAGGTAGGACAGTGCCCATTACTCTGTGCCATTCACCAGGTAGGATGGTGCCCATTACTCAATGCATTCACCAGGTAGGACAGTGCCCATTACTCTGTGCCATTCACCAGGTAGGATGGTGCCCATTACTCAGTCCCATTTCCCAGGTAGGATGGTGCCCATTACTCAGTCCCATTCAGCAGGTCGGATGGTGCCCATTGCTCAGTCCCAATCACCAGGTAGGACAGTGCCCATTACTCAGTCCCGTTCACCAGGTAGGATGGTGCCCATTACTCAGTCCCATTCACCAGGTAGGACAGTGCCCATTACTCAGTCCCATTAACCAGGTAGGATGGTGCCCATTACTCAGTCTCATTCACCAGGAAGGATGGTGCCCATTACTCAGTCCCATTCACCAGGTAGGATGTTGCCCATTACTCAGTCCCATTCACCAGGTAGGACAGTGCCCATTACTCAGTCCGATTCACCAGGTAGGATGGAGCCCATTACTCAGCCCCATTCAACCTTGCATGAATTTCCTCTGTTTACTCAATATAATTTATGGATTTTACTTACATTCACCAGGTGGGACAATGCCCATTTATAGGAAAGTTTGATATATAAAGAACGCACACACTTACCACCTGGATAAGGAATTCTATCGGAAATCCCCCAAGCGTGTCACCTTCCGTTCCCGACAATTTACTTTTCCAAGGCGACTGACCCAAAAGTGGATCGTTATCCTGTCAAGAGTAAAAGGGGAAATAAAACGAGGCAAAATGAACACAATGCAACAATGGCAGCGAGCATAGAGAAACACGCAGCAATGTCCTCTAATGCAAAAGGTGGATTTATGAAGTCAGCCTTGCCTCAGTGGTAGCACTCTCGCTTCTGAATCCGAAGGTTGTGGGCTCAAGATTCAATCCAGGGACGCGAGCACGTAATGCGTTGATATTCCAGTCAGGATTGCCAAACCTCCCAGATTGTCTGGTCGTCTCCCAGAATGGGGCATGCATGTCCTAGGGTCTGCTGCTGGTAGTGTGGGGAAACCTTCGACCTTTATCGTCTCCCCGTAGCAACGCCTGGTGCCTCTCCCTCCCCTGACATCACCAGCTGCAGAGAAGCCTCCAGTTCGCTGACATTTTCCACCTCCCCCACACCCCTCCCAAACGTCCCACTGCTCTGCTAAGGGGTTCCTGGAAATGGGACAGGCTGGTGGAGGTGCAGCCAGGAGTCCATTTTGGGGGCGGATTGGGGGAGGTGGGTAAAGAGACACAGAGCAGGGATGAGACGCAGGCCTGGATTGGGTTGGAAAAGGGTGAGCAGGGACTCGGGGCAATGTTCCCCCTTATTCTTTTTTGGATGCATGATCCCTTTAAGGGGCTGCACGGCCCATTCACAGCTTTGCGCATACGCAAAACTTTACATTGAAAAAGCTGGTCCCGGGCTGCATGGGATCGGCAGAGGTGCACGGCCCTCTTCTAGGTAACTTTAAGTAGGGGGGGGGCAGGGGATGATAAACGTTTATTTTTAAACACAGCCAGTTGTTGTGATCTGGAGTGCACTGCCTGAAAAAGGCGGTGAAAGCAGATTTAATAACTTTAGAAAGGGAATTGGATAAATACTTGATTGGGAAATAATTTCAGGGCTATGGGGAAGGAGGAAGTGCGACTAACTGGATATTTCTTTCAAAGAGCCGGCATGGCCGCCTTCTTCTGTGCTGTACAATTCTACGATGTTCTCACAAACTCTATTTGTAAAGAAATTCCTCCTAAATTCTTTATTTGATCCAAGCAGTACTGAGGGAATGCTGCATTGTCGAAGGTGCCATCGGTCGGGTAAAATGATAAACGGAGGATTGTCTACCCTCTCAGATGGATGTAAAACGTCCTAAGGCAGTACTAAAGAACAGATTAACTGGTCATTTATCTCCTTGCTGTTTGTAGGAGCTTGCTGTGCGGAAATTGGCTGTGGAGTTCCACTCATTGCAAAGATAACTGTCCCTCAGGATGTGAAGTACGTTGAGATGTTGTGGAAGGTGCTATACATGAATGACTTTCTATTTAATCAGTGCTGTGCTGCTGCAGTACTATTTTCCCCCACTAAAGGGAGCTGTAACATACTGTATGTCAGCTACCTGGCACTGCGTGGTACTCCAATATATTATTCAACCTCACACATTCAGTGCATTGTCCAATCAATGAGAAAACAAGTCTAATCTATTTCAATCACTTTAAGAAAAAGCTCAAAGAAACATCGGAACAGGAGAAGGCCATTCAGCCCCTCAAGCCTGCTCCATCATTCAATCAGATCGTGGCTGATCTGTACCACAACCCCATCTGCCTGCCTTGGTTCCGTAACCTTTAACACCCTTGTCGAACAAAAATCTGTCAATCTCAGTTTTGACATTTTCAACTGACCCTCAGCCGCAACAGCTTTTGCGAGACAGCGTTCCAGATTTCCACTACCCTTTGTGTGAAGAAGTGCTTCCTGATGTCACTCCTGAACGGCCTAGCTCTGTTTTAAGATTAGGCCTCTCCCCCTCCTGTTCTGGACTCTCCCACCAGAGTGAATAATTTCTCTCTATCTACCTTATCTACTCCTTCAATTGTCTTAAACAACTCAACATGGAAGCTTCAACCCAAGAAATATTGTTGGGACTCCGTTGTAAACAAATGCAGCAACTTTACCCCTCCATGCTCCAAACCGAGACAAACCATGCTAAGTCTCCTTTCATGCCACCTACTCTCCCTGGTTGGCCACATACCAAGCCTTTAGTCTCCGCTGATGCGAGTCACCGGGATGGGGAGAAAGCTTGACAATGCTCTGAATGGTCAGATTACATTGTTCCTTCATTTTTCAGAGGTTTGAGGCGAAAAAAAGGGTGAGATGATGCACAGATGTTTATTAATAGCAACATCTGGACTCCCAGAGACAGAGTACAGATAAAGATGTCTTACTACAATTATATCGGGCCCTGGTGAGACTGCACTTGGAGCAGTGTGTACAGTTTTGGTCTTTTTACCTAAGGAAGGATATATTTGCCATAGAGTGCAACGAAGGTTCATCAGACTGATTCCTGGGATGGGGGGATTGTCCAACGTGGAGAGATTGAACAGACTAGGCCTATATTCTCCAGAGTTTAGAAGAATCAGAGGTGACCTCATTGAAACATACAAAATTCTTAAAGGGTAGATGTAGGGAGGATGTTTCCTCTAACGGAGTCTAGAACCAGGGGTCACAGTCTCAGAATAAGGGGTCGGCCATTTAGGACTGATGAGGAGAAATTTCTTCACTCAAAGGTTGGTGAATCTCTGGAATTCTCTACCCCAGAGGACTGTGGTAGCTCAGTCTTTGAGTATATTCAAGTCAGAGATCGATAGATTTTTGGATATTAAGGGAATCGAGGGATATGGGGATAGTGCAGGGAAGTGGAGTTGAGGTAGAAGATCAGCCGTGGTCTTATTGAATGGCGGAACAGGCTCGAGGGGCGAATAACCTACTCCTGGTCCTATTTCTTATGTTCTTAATCCTCACCTGGAGCAAGGGTGCTTGACAGGGTAGATGCAGAGGATGTTTCCCCTTGTGGGGAAATCTAGAACTAGGGGGGCATAGTTTCAGAATAAAGGGTCGCCCATTTAAGACAGAAATGAGGAGGAATTTCTTCTCTCAGAGGGATGTGAATCTTTGGAATTCTCTACCCCAAGAGAGCTGTGGAAGCTGGGTCATTGAATATATTTAAGGTGGAGATAGACAGATTTTTGAACGATAAGGGAGTCAAGAGTTATGGGGAGTGGGCGGGAAGTGGAGCTGAGTCCATGATCAGATCAGCCATGATCTTATTAAATGGCGGAGCAGGCTCGAGGGGCCAAATGGCCTACTCTTGCTCCTATTTCTTATGTTCTTATGAAACACAATCACGTCACCTCTGAATTTCACGATCTGAAAGTCAGTACCCTGACTAAGAGCCCATCCTTCACGAGTAAGCCTAAACAGTTGTGCTTTACAATCATATGTGCTAATCTGGGACCCTAGTAAGAGCTGACCAGGGCTTCCAAAGTCCCGAAAAATCTGAACATAAAAGTGGTCCTGAATAAAAGCCTGTGACGTGAAAGCAAGTAATTACAGTGAAAGCGCAGTGGGACATGGGCATGCTGGAGGTATACCACATAATACTGCACATTAAGTACGTGATACCTGTAGCTTGAAAGGAGATAGAAATGTTGAAGATACAAACATTATTTTCTCGAAGGGTGGGGGCAGTCTGAGTCAGCCTGTCTTCTCCCCTCCTACCCCAACCCTCCTCCCCTCCCCCCACGCCAAACTCCAGAAATCCACTTTCCATTATCTTAGAAACTACCAATCAAAATGCACAGTGCATTTTTGAACCATCTTAAAAAGGGACATTTGCTCAATTTAATTGAAAGCTGATTTTTATTCACTAGTTGGGCTTGAATTTTTCCCATATATTTTAAAATCTTCATTCCCTCAGTAGCAGCAGGAGATTACTTGGAGAAAAAAAAAAGATTAAATAATTTTGAATAAGCCTAACAATTAGGGGAATTGAGCTCAATCTCATTGACCATCAGATTATTCCAGTCAGAGCTGTGGGTAATTGTAAACCACCTTCCAAACTGGTGGTATATTGCTAGCGGCGCTGAGGGAATGGGCGCCCTTTGAATATTCTGAACTGTTACACTAAAAAGGCAAATTGATTTTTGAATATTTTTATTCCATACAATCGATAGCTTTAAGATTAAAATCAGTGACATTTCTGGGTTCACAACAAAATAATTAGACCCAACTCCTGCAGAAGCACTGCTTTCAACTTACTCCCCAGTACAGCCCAAACATCTTCTGCCCCTCCCTAAAACATCATGCTCAGCTTCGGCTCTCTCGCTCCACCCCACCCACCCCCCTCCCGATCTGATGCGAGCTTATGCCATCCCATCGGCCCCCCCCCTTCTGATCTGATCCGAGTTTATACCACCCCACCGCCCCCCTCTCCCAATCTGATCCGAGCTTATACCACATTCAGGAAGGATAGACAGAAAGGTAAAGGAGGTGGGGTGGCGTTGCTGGTTAAAGAGGAAATTAACGCAATAGGAGGGACATTAGCTTGGATAATGTGGAGTCTGAATGGGTGGAGCTACGTAATACCAAAGGGCAGAAAACGCTAGTGGGAGTTGTGTACAGACCACCAAACAGTAGTAGTGAGGTTGGGGACAGCATCAAACAAGAAATTAGGGATGCGTGTGATAAAGGTACAGCAGTTATCATGGGCGACTTTAATCTACAAATAGATTGGGCTAACCAAACTGGTAGCAATGAGATGGAGGAGGATTTCCTGGAGTGTATTAGGGATGGTTTTCCAGACCAATATGTCGAGGAACCAACTAGAGGGCTGTCCATCCTAGACTGGGTGATGTGTAATGAGAAAGGACTAATTAACAATCTTGTTGTGCGAGGCCCCTTGGGGAAGAGTGACCATAATATGGTAGAATTCTTTATTAAGATGGAGAGTGACACAGTTAATTCAGAGACTAGGGTCCTGAACTTAGGGAAAGGTAACTTCGATGGTATGAGACGTGAATTGGCTAGGATAGACTGGCAAATGATACTTAAAGGGTTGACAGTGGATAGGCAATGGCAAACATTTATAGATCACATGGATGAACTTCAACAATTGTACATCCCTGTCTGGAGTAAAAATAAAACGGGGAAGGTGGCTCAACTGTGGCTAACAAGGGAAATTAAGGATAGTGTTAAATCTAAGGAAGAGCCATATAAATTGGCCAGAAAAAGCAGCAAACCTGAGGACTGGGTGAATTTTATAATTCAGCAGAGGAGGACAAAGGGTTTAATTAGGAGGGGGAAGATAGAGTATGAGAGGAAACTTGCTGGGAACATAAAAACTGACTGCAAAAGCTTCTATAGATATGTGAAGAGAAAAAGATTAATGAAGACAAACATAGGTCCCTTGCAGTCAGATTCAGGTGAATTTATAATGGGGAACAAAGAAATGGCGGACTAGTTGAACAAATACTTTGGTTCTGTCTTCACGAAGGAAGACACAAATAACCTTCCGGGAATACTAGGGGACCGAAGGTCTAGTGAGAAGGAGGAACTGAAGGAAATCCTTATTAGTCAGGAAATTGTGTTGGGGAAATTGATGGGATTGAAGGCCAATAAATCCCCGGGGCCTGATAGTCTGCATCCCAGAGTACTTAAGGAAGTGGCCCTAGAAATAGTGGATGCATTGGTGATCATTTTCCAACAGTCTATCGACTCTGGATCAGTTCCTATGGACTGGAGGATAGCTAATGTAACACCACTTTTTAAAAAAAGGAGGGAGAGAGAAAACGGGTAATTATAGACAGGTTAGCCTGACAACAGTAGTGGGGAAAATGTTGGAATCAATTATTAAAGATGAAACAGCAGCGCATTTGGAAAGCAGTGACAGGATCGGTCCAAGTCAGCATGGATTTATGAAAGGGAAATACTGCTTGACAAATCTTCTAGATTTTTTGAGGATGTAACTGGTAGAGTGGACAAGGGAGAATCAGTGAATGTGGTGTATATGGACTTTCAAAAGGCTTTTGACAACGTCCCACACAAGAGATTGGTGTGCAAAATTAAAGCACATAGTGTTGGGGGGTAATGTACTGACATGGATAGAGAACTGGTTGGCAGACAGGAAGCAGAGAGTCGGGATAAACGGGTCTTTTCAGAATGGCAGGCAGTGACTAGTGGAGTGCCGCAGGGCTCAGTGCTGGGACCCCAGCTATTTACAATATACATCAATGATTTGGATGAAGGAATAGAGTGTAATATCTCCAAGTTTGCAGATGACACTAAGCTGGGTGGCGGTGTGAGCTGTGAGGAGGACACTAAGAGGCTGCAGAGTGACTTGGATAGGTTAGGTGAGTGGGCAAACACATGGCAGATGCAGTATAATGTGGATAAATGTGAGGTTATCAACTTTTGGGGGCAAAAACACGAAGGAAGAATATTATCTGAATGGCGGCAGATTAGGAAAAACGTAGGTGCAATGAAACCTGGGTGTCATGGTACACCAGTCATTGAAAGTTGGCATGCAGGTACAGCAGGTGGTGAAGAAGGCCAATGGCATGTTGGCCTTCAGAGCTAGGGGATTTGAGTATAGGAGCATGGAGGTCTTACTGTAGTTGTACAGGGCCTTGGTGAGGCCTCACCTGGAATATTGTGTTCAGTTTTGGTCTCTTAGTCTGAGGAAGGACATTCTTGCTATTGAGGGAGTGCAGCGAAGGTTCAGCAGACTGATTCCCGGGATGGCAGGACTGACATATGAGGAGAGACTGGATCAACTGGGCCTGTATTCACTGGAGTTTAGAAGGATGAGAGGGGATCTCATAGAAACATATAAAATTCTGACGGGACTGGACAGGTTAGATGCAGGAAGAATGTTCCCGATGTTGGGGAAGTCCAGAACCAGGGGACAAAGTCTAAGGATAAGGGGTAAGCCATTTAAGACTGAGATGAAGAGGAACTTCTTCACTCAGAGAGTTGTTAACCTGTGGAATTCCCTACCGCAGAGAGTTGTTGATGCCAGTTCATTGGATATTTTCAAGAGGGAGTTAGATGTGGCCCTTACGGCTAAAGGGATCAAGGGGTATGGAGAGAAAGCAGGAAGGTGGTACTGAGGTGAATGATCAGCCATGATCATATTGAATGGCGGTGCAGGCTCGAAGGGCCAAATGGCCTACTCCTGCACCTATTTTCTATGTTTCTATCTTACCGCCCCCTTCTCCTGATCTGATCCGCACTTATACCATCCCTCCATCCCCCCCTCTCCTGCTGAAGGACATTGAGGCAAAATGTCGCAACGTGTTGGCTGCCCTAGTTGAGATCAGCTGAATTTAGAAATGGAGCTACAGATCGGCCATGATCTAATCGAATGGTGGACAGAATCAAAGGGCCGAATGGCCTGCACCTGTTCCAATCTTCCCAACGGCACCGAACAGGGGACCGAACCTCACGCCCTGGCGTCTGGATGACTCAGTAACATACCTTGCAGCTCAAGTTAACTTGAGAAGTTGGGGTTCTCCTTCGAAGGTTAAGGGCCGATTTAATAGCGGTGTTCCAATTATAAAGGGTTTTGATGGAGTAAGGAAGGAGGAACTGTTTTCAGTGGCAGAAGGGTCGGTAACCAGAGGGCACAGATTTAAGGTGATTGGCAAAAGAGTGAGGTGCGAGAAGGAGACTTTTATTTATTTAAAAAAAAAAATGTGTTATGATGATCTGGAATGCACTGCCTGAAAGGGTGGTGGAGGCAGATTCAACAGTACTTTTCAAAAGAGAATTGGTTCAGTACTTGGAAAAAATTGCAGGGCTACGGGGAAAGAGCAGGACTAATTAAATAGCTCTTTTAAAGAGCCAACACAGACACGATGGGCCGAATGGCCGCCTTCTGTGTTGTCTGATCCTATGATTCGGAGTTATCCACAACTTCAAAACACCGGTATCCTTAAAGCCAATGAAGATGGCCAACGTTTTAATCATTAAGGTGGGGGTGAGGGAAGGGAAGGAGGGGGAAAAAAAAAAATCACAGAATGGTGCGTCCAGACACGAAACCCAATGCTGAATACTTCCTTTTGTTTATAGGCCAGCAATAGCACCAAAGTGAAAGCAGGAACTTACTGTGATGGGAGATTGGGCGCTGGTAGTGTAAGGCAGCCGTGGTGGTGTCAAGTAATACCTGGAAGGTCGCTGCTTCTGAGCGAAGGCGGTGATGGGCATAGTTTCATGAGGCTCGTTACTCTAGAGGGTGGGAGCAAAAATACATTAAGATTCTAAACTCAAACATAAATGTAGACTTTTCTTTATTAAAATTGCAATGGTAGAGCAACAAAACATAGGTTGCAGCAGTTATGGCACTGGACCATCAAGCTTATATCTCAGCATGGTGAGTTGTGTCATTAAATACAACAATCTGGTGATCTGTAGGCTGGCCCCAGAAACAAAAAAAGTGACCATAAAAAGCTGCTGGATTGTTCTTTAAAAACCCACCCGGTTCACTAATGTCCTTCAGAGAAGAAACCAGCCACCTCATTCTGGTCTGGGCTTACACGTGACTCCAGTCCAACATTACGTGGTTGACTCTTAAAGCTCTCCCAGTTGTGCAAACAATTGTTCAAGACCTAACACCACCTTCAGGATAACGGAGGGAAAGGACAACAGGGCAGTGGGCAAAAGAGCGGAGGAATGGGACTAATTGGTAGCTCTTCCAAAGAGCTGGCACAGGCACAATGGGCCGAATGGCCTCCTTCTGTGCTGAGAGATTCTACGATACTATGATATTCGCCTGGACAGCATTGTCTATATTGAGAAAAAATAAATTGCTGGTAAAATCATCTTACTGTTTCTCTGCTTCTCAAAGTCACCTGGCAATCTCAAATTTGGGGATTGTTACCACAAACCCCCCCCCCCCCCCAAAAAAAAACCAGGCAATTATTCACTTACAAGAACTTCATAATCAGGTACAGTATGCGTTCCCAGTCCCGTCCGGTCAAACGTGACTCGGTAAGTTGCGTTAATAGTGTCAACAGCGTCAATCTGCCCCGTGAACAGGCCGTCATGAATACCTCGTAGTCGTGCTGAAGTGGGGAGAGGGCGAAGGAGAAATGATCACAAACTTAAATCAAGGTTCAACATGTCACTGGACGAGGGCACTCTTAACTATTTTGTGCTGCTACTGAGTCAACCCGATGCCCTGCATTTTAGTTTAATCACAATGATTGATACTATTACTGGTGTTTATTGTACAGGATACCGAGTTTAATCACAATGATTGATACTATTACTGGTGTTTATTGTGCAGGATACCAAGTTTAATCACAATGATTGATACTATTACTGGTGTTTACTGTACAGGATACAGAGTTTAATCACAATGATTGATACTATTACTGGTGTTTACTGTACAGGATACCCAGAGTTTTAAGGCCTGTATTTATACATTTTGAATCATCATTGCTATGGTTGTTAATTAGATACTTGTTAGTAGTTTTACGTAGAAAGTACAGCACAGAAATAGGCCCTTCAGCCCAACTGGACTGTGCCGTTGTTTATGCTCCACCCTACTTCATCTCACCCTATCTGCAAATCCTTTGATGCCTTTCTCCCTCATATGCTTATCCAGCTTACCCTTAAATGCATTTATACTATTCGCCTCAACTACTCCCTGTGGTTGTGAGTTCCACATTCTAACCACTCTCTGGGTAAAGAAGTTCCTCCTGAATTCCCTATTGGATTTATTAGTGACCATCTTTTTTTTTTAAATGACCCTTAGTTCTGGTCTGCCCACAAGTGGAAATATCTTCTCTACATCTATCCTATCAAACCTGTTCATAATTTTCAGATCAATCAGGTCACCCCTCAGCCTAGAGAGCCCCAGTCTGATAAGTCGTCTCTCAGTTCTGTTATCATCCTTGTAAATCTTTTTTTACACAATTCTCCAGTGCTTCTATATCCTTTTTATAATATAGAGACTAGAACTGTGCACTTCGCGAGTTGGTGAGGGTGAAAATAAAGACACAAAACAAGATAGTGGTGGGGTAATTGACTTACCGGTGACTTTTGTCCCTATAACCAGAGGTAAGGGGATTTCGTCTGGGAGGTCTTTGTACTGGGACAGTTCCGTCACTTTCCTCTGTTGCAGGAGTCGGATCTTCTGTCGTTTGTGTTGCAAGGCAGACCGCTCCTCTGCAAAGAATGCCGCCGAACAGCTGCAGCACAGGGGAAAGTGTTACAAAAGTGCGCCAGGTGTGCCTTCAACTCACTGGCTGCAATTGCCATTGAAGCGATGCGCATTCCCATTTTCACACCGGGCATAACCCTGTGCGAGCTGTCGGGACCACACAATGACCATTTTGCACTGCAGCAGTCTTTCTTCCAGTCCCCAGTCTTCCAGCCAGCTCAGCCACAGGGAGCCGGGTCCACACATCACACACAGTTAGCGAGTGGGCTGCTCCAGTTTACATCGGGCAGTATCACGAGTTAAATTAAAGGTCCAACTCCAACTTATTCTACGCTCGGTTTCCATCTGATTTACTTGTGCGCGTGGCTCACCTTGACTTTCTCTCTCCCTCTCTGCTCACTTGCTGCTTTTCACTCTCTTTCTTACTCTCTTGTTTTTACTGCTGTTTGTCTCTGTAACTGCAGGTGAGGAAGAGCAGCAGCAGCATCAGAACTGAGGCAAGCAGGTGAATTAAAGCAGCAGCCTTTATTCCATAGTGTCTGGGGTTTGGTGAGGAAGGGCTGGTAAAGACACTGCTGGATGCTTGTTGGGAGGGGATATGGGGGTGGGGGGGATGTTCCTATTAAGTTGCGCCCTGCTCTGGAGGTGCACGGCAGGCTGCTTGCCAGCTTCACAATGGATAAACCAGGCTTGCACAGAAATTTGAAAGGGCCTGTGCACCCAAAAAACAATTAGAGGGAATGTTAGTGAGGGCCACAGAGTATCCTGGCTGCTGCTCTCCCATGGTGGCTGCAGGTTTAAAAAAAAAAAAATTGTTCATGGGGTGTGCGCGTCGCTGGCAAGGTGAGCATTATCATAGAATCGTAGAAATTTACAGCACGGAAGGAGGCCATTTCGGGCTATCATGTCTGCGCCGGCCGAGAAGAGCTATCCAGCCTAATCCCACTTTCCAGCTCTTGGTCCGTAGCCCTGTAGGTTACGGCACTTCAGGTGCACATCCAAGTATTTTTTAAATGTGGTGAGGATTTCTGCCTCTACCACCCTTTCAGGCAGTGAGTTCCAGACCCCCACAACCCTCTGGGTGAAGACATTTCCCCTCATATCTCCTCTATACCTCCTCCCAATTACTTTAAATCTATGCCCCCTGATTGTTCCTATCCACTCTATCCAGGCCACATATAATTTTATACACCTCAATCAGGTCTCCCCTCAGCCTCCTCTGTTCCAAAGAAAACAGACCCAGCCTCTCCAATCTCCTCACAGCTAAAATCCTTCAGTCCAGGCAACATTCTTGTAAATCTCCTCTGCACCCTTTCTAGCGCAATCGCATCTTTCCTGTGAATGTGGTGACCAGAACTGCACACAGTACTCCAGCTGCGGCCTAACCAATATTTTATACAGTTCAAGCATTGTATTCCATGCCTCGACTAATAAAGGCAAGCATTCCACATGCCTTCTTATCCACCTTATCTGCTACCTTCAGGGATCTGTGGACATGCACTCCAAGGTCCCTTTGTTCCTCTACACTTCTCAGTGTCCTACCATTTAATGTGTATTCCCTTGCCTTGTTAGCCCTCCCCAAATGCATTACCTCACACTTATCCGGATTGAATTCCATTTGCCACTGTTCTGCCCACCTGACCAGTACATTGATATCTTCCTGCAGTCTACAGCTTTCTTCTTCAATATCAACCACATAACCAATTTTAGTATCATCTGCAAACTTCTTAATCATACCCCCTACATTCAAGTCCAAGTCATTGATATATACCACAAAACGCAAGGGATTCAGCACTGAGCCCTGCGAAGCTGTGTGGAACCCCTTTCAGCCTTTCAGTCACAAAAACACCCATCAACCCTTACCCTTTGCTTCCTGCCTCTGAACCAATTTTGGATCCAACTTGTCACTTTGCCCTGGATCCCATGGGCTTTTATTTTTGTGACCAGTCTGCCATGTGGGACCTTATCAAAAGCTTTGCTAAAATCCATCTACACTACATCATACACACTGCCCTCATCGACCCTCCTGGTTACCTCCTCGAAAAATTCAATCAAGTTAGTCAGACACGACCTTCCCTTAACAAATCCATGCTGACTGTCTCTAATTAATCCATGTCTTTCCAAATGAAGATTTATCCTATCCCTCAGGATTTTCCCCACCTTGAGCTTAGGCTGACTGGCCTGTAATTACTCGGTCTATCCCTTTATCCCTTTTTAAACAAAGGTACAACATTAGCAGTCCTCTGGCATCACACCTGTAGCCAGAGAGGATTGTAAAATGATGATCGGAGCCTCTGCTATTTCCTCTTTTGCTTCGCTTAACAGCCTGGGATATATTTCATCTGGGTCTGGGGATTTATCCACTTTCAAAGCTGCTAAGCCCTTAATACTTCTTCTCTCACTGTTTATTTCATCTAATATTTCACACTCCTCCCTCATTGCAAAGTCTGCATTGCTCCTCTCTTTTGTGGAAACAGATGCAATTAAGAATCATATCCACGTCTTCTGCCTCCACACACAGATTTCCTTTGTGGTCTCCAGTAGGCCCCACTCGTTCTCTAGTTATCCTCTTGCTCTTAATATATTTACAAAACATCTTTGGGTTTTCCCTGATTTTACTTGCCAACATTCTTCCATGCTCTCTCACTGCTTTCCTGATATCTTTTTTAATTGCACCCCTGCATTTTTTTATACTCTAGAGTTTCTGCAGTATTGTGTTCTCGGTATCTGTCATAAACTTCCCTTTTTTTCTTCATCTTATCCTGTATGTCCTTGAAATCCAGGGGCTCTAGATTTGTTAGTCCCTCCCTTTTTTTTTTAAGTGAACATACTTGCTCTGTACCCTCAGGATCTCCTCCTTGAATGCCTCCCACTGCTCTGATACTGATTTACCATCAAGTAGCCGCTTCCAGTCCACTTTGGCCAAATCCCAGCTCAGCTCAGCAAAATTGGCTTTACCACAATTGAGATCTTTTTTTCCTGGTCCTCCTTTGTCCTTTTCCATAACTACCTTAAATCTTTACTGAATTATGATCATTGGCATCAAAATACTCTCCCACTGATACCCCTTCCACCTGCTCCTTTTCATTCCCCAAAACCAAGTCCAGAACTGTCCCCTCCCTTGTTGGGTTGGTTATCACAGCTCTACAGTTTTCCAATTCACAGCAATTTGCCCACATATTTGTTCTTCTATCTCCCTCTGACTGTTTAAGGTTCTACAGTACACTCCCAGTAGTGTGATTGTGCCTTTTTTGTTTTTCAGTTCAACTCATATGGCCTTGTTTGATGACCCCTCTAACATATCATCCCTTCTCACAGCTGTAATTGTTTTTTTAATTAATACTGCAACCCCCCTTCCTTTTTTACCCCCCTCTCGATCCCATCTGAAAACCCTGTAACCAGGAATGTTGAGCTGCCATACCTGCCCTTCTTTCAGCCATGTCTCAGTAATGGCTATAATATCGTACTGCCAAGTGTCTATCTGTGCTCTCAACTCATCTGCCTTATTCCCTAGATTCCTTGCATTGAAGTATATACCATTTAGTGATGCCAAACTCCTTTGTTGTCTATTTTCCAGCCCTTATTTCCTCTGTCTTCCAAATTCACGTTCTATTTTTCTGCTGCCCAATTCCAGCTTTGCTTCGCTCCACACTGAATCTATTCTCAGGTTCCCATTCCCTTGACAAGTTAGTTTAAACATCCTCCCCCGCCGCAACAGCAAATCCTCCATCAAGGATACAGGTCCTGGCTCTGCTGAGATGCAACCCATCCGGCTTGTACAGGTCCCAACTCCCCCAGAAACGGTCCCAATGCCTCAGGAATCTAAAGCCCTCCCGCCTGCACCATCCCTCCAGCCACGCATTCATCTTCTCTACCCTCCTATTTCTGTACTCACTAGCCCATCCCTAGTTGCACTTGAGAAGATGATAGTGAGTCTCCTTCTTGAATCGTTGCAGTCCATGTGGTGAAGGTACTCCCACGTGCTGTTAGGGAGGGAGTTCCAGGATTTTAACCCAGCGACAATGAAGGAACAGCGATATACTTCCAAGTCAGGATGGTGTGTGACTTGGAGGGGAACGTGGAGGTGATGGTGATCCCATGCACCTGCTGCCCTTGTCCTTCTAGTTGGTAGAGGTCGCGGGTTTGGGAGGTGCTGCCGAAGAAGCCTTGGTGAGATGCTGCAGTGCATCTTGTCGATGGTACACACTGCAGCCACGGTGCGCCAGTAGTGGTGGATGGGATGCCGACCAAGCGAGCTGCTTTGTCCTGGAAGGTGTCGATCTTCTCGAGCGTTGTTGGAGTTGCACTCATCCAGGCAAGTGGAGAGTATTCCATCACACTCCTGACTTGTGCCTTGTAGATGGTGGAAAAGCTTTGGGGAGTCAGGAGGTGAGTCACTCGCCGCAGAATACCTGATATGGTTGCTATAATATTTAGGTGGCTGGTCCAGTTTGTCGGGTGGCCAGGCAGGGGTGCTGCTCAAGTTGCTCTGCGGCGGTCTGGCAAAGCCCCAGAAGCGAGAGTCTCCCCGCTTCCAACAGAGACTTGCACTGAGCGAGGCAATGTCGGCAGAAACAGGTGAGCCGTGGGTGAAGGAATGAAGAGCTGCTGCGTCTACACTGGAGCAGTATCAGCCCCGTCAGACGCTCCTGGCTTCTACCTGGGCTCTACTGCGCTTGCATTAGCTTGTGGTGGATTGTTTTGCAGCAAACTACTGCCTTTGTCCCTTATCCTGCATGCAGCCACCGACCCCAGCAAACCAGATTCAGCTTTCATTCATTCGTCTGGCACGGACGATGGTGGCAGGATCTCATTTATTGTTCGTCCCCCATTTGCCCTGCTTGGTAGAGATTGTTTGTACAATGCAGCGGTGTGCCGGGTCACTTCGGAGGGCTGGAGTCAAGGCCGTGGGGTTAGAGTCAGGAGTAGGCCAGACAGAGGCATCAGGTTAACCAGCTAACCAACTGGGTGTTTACACCAATCGGGCAGCTATCACGATAATTTTGTTTACCCCCCCCCCCCACCTCCCCACAAGCACCTGCCCAATGACCAGATTAACCAAATCCCAATTTCACAACTTGCCTATCCCTGCAGCACCGCACCGATCTCTCTGCTCCCCTCCCCATCCCCACACTTACCGCCTCGGTTTTCCCATTAGCCTCCTGATCTTCCCCCACTCGACTCTGGTCAGCTTCCTGGTTTTTAGATTTGGGAAGGACTCCTTCAGGCACACGCAGAAATCATTATCCCCCTCGAAAAGCGGCCTAGGAAACAGAACGGACCGGAATTTACACGTACGGGAAGGGCAAGGTAGCGGGTGCTTGTAGTATCAAATGCTAAGAAAGCCAGATGAAGCCTACTTGTCGATATTTGAGTAAAACCACTCGTAGATGCACCACTTGTGCGCCTTGGGAAGTTTCAACAGGTTCCGCAAGCGTAAGCCGATCTTCTGGGCTGCCTTCTTGTCAGGCGTTGCCAAGGCCGCAGAAAATTTCTGAGGAGAGATTGAAAATGGAAGAAAAAGCTTGAGCTTTTCTTTTGCATTTTGTACATAAAAGGATCAAAGATGAATCTTTTGTGAAGTGAAGACAAGCAAAGGGTAAAATGTTTTAAGTCAATTTGTTTTGGAGGGGTGTTGGTGGTGCAGTGAGTTACACACAGAACTGTCACTACAGTGACCATGTCCATCTGTCCCACCTGTGGCTCTCATATTGGACAGTTCAGCCACCAAAGGTCTCATTCTAAGAGTGGAAGCAAGTCTTACTCGATTCGGAGGGACTGTCTGTGATGATGATGAGATCAAACCCAGCCCGGATTAATGGAATGTATGTCTACTGTACGAGAAATGGGTCTGGTCAGTCTCTGACCCATTTCTAGCAGACGACGGCCCAGAGGACCAAGTGCTGCTGATTCTATACAAATTGTCAAAATCATTCAGAGGCCTTGGGGGTGACTGGTGTCAGGGAAGCTGAAGAAAATACTGTGCTGTTGAAGGGTATGTTCCCTTCTGGAACAGACAGAGACCACTTCAGTTTGTGACTAGCCCACACTCCGGCCAACCCCAGTCCCCCAACCTCCGACCGACCCTAGACCCCCCACACTCCGACCCACCCCAGTCCCCCCACACTCCGACCCACCCCAGTCCCCCCACACTCCGACCCACCCCAGTCCCCCCACACTCCGACCCACCCCAGTCCCCCCACACTCCGACCCACCCCAGTCCCCCCACACTCCGACCCACCCCAGTCCCCCCACACTCCGACCCACCCCAGTCCCCCCACACTCCGACCCACCCCAGTCCCCCCACACTCCGACCCACCCCAGTCCCCCCACACTCCGACCCACCCCAGTCCCCCCACACTCCGACCCACCCCAGTCCCCCTACACTCCGACCGACCCCAGTCCCCCCACACTCCGACCCACCCCAGTCCCCCCACACTCCGACCCACCCCAGTCCCCCCACACTCCGACCGACCCCAGTCCCCCCACACTCCGACCCACCCCAGTCCCCCCACACTCCGACCGACCCCAGTCCCCCCACACTCCGACCCACCCCAGACCCCCTCACTCCGACCCACCCCAGTCCCCCCACACCAGTCCCCCCACACTCCGACCCACCCCAGTCCCCCCACACTCCGACCGACCCCAGTCCCCCCACACTCCGACCGACCCCAGTCCCCCCACACTCCGACCCACCCCAGTCCCCCCACACTCCGACCCACCCCAGTCCCCCCACACTCCGACCCACCCCAGTCCCCCCACACTCCGACCCACCCCAGTCCCCCCACACTCCGACCCACCCCAGTCCCCCCACACTCCGACCCACCCCAGTCCCCCCACACTCCGACCCACCCCAGTCCCCCCACACTCCGACCCACCCCAGTCCCCCCACACTCCGACCCACCCCAGTCCCCCCACACTCCGACCCACCCCAGTCCCCCCACACTCCGACCCACCCCAGTCCCCCCACACTCCGACCCACCCCAGTCCCCCCACACTCCGACCCACCCCAGTCCCCCCACACTCCGACCCACCCCAGTCCCCCCACACTCCGACCGACCCCAGTCCCCCCACACTCCGACCGACCCCAGTCCCCCCACACTCCGACCGACCCCCAGTCCCCCCACATTCCGACCCACCCCAGTCCCCCCACACTCCGACCGACCCCAGTCCCCCAACCTCCGACCGACCCCAGTCCCCCCACACTCCGACCCCAGTCCCCCCACACTCCGACCCACCCCAGTCCCCCCACACTCCGACCCACCCCAGTCCCCCCACACTCCGACCCACCCCAGTCCCCCCACACTCCGACCCACCCCAGTCCCACCACACTCCGACCCACCCCAGTCCCCCCACACTCCGACCCACCCCAGTCCCCCCACACTCCGACCCACCCCAGTCCCCCCACACTCCGACCCACCCCAGTCCCCCCACACTCCGACCCACCCCAGTCCCCCCACACTCCGACCCACCCCAGTCCCCCCACACTCCGACCCACCCCAGTCCCCCCACACTCCGACCGACCCCAGTCCCCCCACACTCCGACCGACCCCAGTCCCCCCACACTCCGACCGACCCCAGTCCCCCCACACTCCGACCGACCCCAGTCCCCCCACACTCCGACCCACCCCAGTCCCCCCACACTCCGACCCACCCCAGTCCCCCCACACTCCGACCCACCCCAGTCCCCCCCACACTCCGACCCACCCCAGTCCCCCCACACTCCGACCCACCCCAGTCCCCCCACACTCCGACCCACCCCAGTCCCCCCACACTCCGACCCACCCCAGTCCCCCCACACTCCGACCCACCCCAGTCCCCCCACACTCCGACCACCCCAGTCCCCCCACACTCCGAACCCCAGTCCCCCCACACTCCGACCCACCCCAGTCCCCCCACACTCCGACCGACCCCAGTCCCCCCACACTCCGACCCACCCCAGTCCCCCCACACTCCGACCCACCCCAGTCCCCCCACACTCCGACCCACCCCAGTCCCCCCACACTCCGACCCACCCCAGTCCCCCCACACTCCGACCCACCCCAGTCCCCCCACACTCCGACCCACCCCAGTCCCCCCACACTCCGACCCACCCCAGTCCCCCCACACTCCGACCCACCCCAGTCCCCCCACACTCCGACCCACCCCAGTCCCCCCACACTCCGACCCACCCCAGTCCCCCCACACTCCGACCCACCCCAGTCCCCCCACACTCCGACCCACCCCAGTCCCCCACACTCCGACCCACCCCAGTCCCCCCACACTCCGACCCACCCCAGTCCCCCCACACTCCGACCCACCCCAGTCCCCCCACACTCCGACCCACCCCAGTCCCCCCACACTCCGACCCACCCCAGTCCCCCCACACTCCGACCCACCCCAGTCCCCCCACACTCCGACCCACCCCAGTCCCCCCACACTCCGACCCACCCCAGTCCCCCCACACTCCGACCCACCCCAGTCCCCCCACACTCCGACCCACCCCAGTCCCCCCACACTCCGACCCACCCCAGTCCCCCCACACTCCGACCCACCCCAGCCTCCCACTCCGACCCACCCCAGTCCCCCCACACTCCGACCCCCCAGTCCCCCCACACTCCGACCCACCCCAGTCCCCCCACACTCCGACCCACCCCAGTCCCCCCACACTCCGACCCACCCCAGTCCCCCCACACTCCGACCCACCCCAGTCCCCCCACACTCCGACCCACCCCAGTCCCCCCACACTCCGACCCACCCCAGTCCCCCCACACTCCGACCCACCCCAGTCCCCCCACACTCCGACCCACCCCAGTCCCCCCACACTCCGACCCACCCCAGTCCCCCCACACTCCGACCCACCCCAGTCCCCCCACACTCCGACCCACCCCAGTCCCCCCACACTCCGACCCACCCCAGTCCCCCCACACTCCGACCGACCCCAGTCCCCCCACACTCCGACCCACCCCAGTCCCCCCACACTCCGACCCACCCCAGTCCCCCCACACTCCGACCCACCCCAGTCCCCCCACACTCCGACCGCCCCCCAGTCCCCCACCCCCGACCCCAGTCCCCCCACACTCCGACCCACCCCAGTCCCCCCACACTCCGACCCACCCCAGTCCCCCCACACTCCGACCGACCCCAGTCCCCCCACACTCCGACCCACCCCAGTCCCCCCAACTCCGACCCACCCCAGTCCCCCCACACTCCGACCCACCCCAGTCCCCCCACACTCCGACCCACCCCAGTCCCCCCACACTCCGACCCACCCCAGTCCCCCCACACTCCGACCCACCCCAGTCCCCCCACACTCCGACCCACCCCCAGTCCCCCCACACTCCGACCGACCCCAGTCCCCCCACACTCCGACCCACCCCAGTCCCCCCACACTCCGACCCACCCCAGTCCCCCCACACTCCGACCCACCCCAGTCCCCCCACACTCCGACCCACCCCAGTCCCCCCACACTCCGACCCACCCCAGTCCCCCCACACTCCGACCCACCCCAGTCCCCCCACACTCCGACCCACCCCAGTCCCCCCACACTCCGACCCACCCCAGTCCCCCCACACTCCGACCCACCCCAGTCCCCCCACACTCCGACCCACCCCAGTCCCCCCACACTGCGACCCACCCCAGTCCCCCCACACTCCGACCCACCCCAGTCCCCCCACACTCCGACCGACCTCAGTCCCCCCACACTCCGACCCACCCCAGTCCCCCCACACTCCGACCCACCCCAGTCCCCCCACACTCCGACCCACCCCAGTCCCCCCACACTCCGACCC